>NC_044988.1:51210701-51514605 GCF_008728515.1 Papio anubis | reverse complement strand
ATCTACATTGATATTTTATCTGCATCTCTGTATCTGTGGGAACTTGAGAAGCTGCTTATCCTCTCCAAGCATTGGTTTTCACATATATAAAATGAATAATAATAATAATACTTATTCTATAAAATATTGTGAATTTTTATTTTTTATTATTATTTCGCTTTTTAGAGACTAGGTCTAACTTTGTTGCGCAGGCCAGAGTGCAGTGGCATGATCAAAGCTTACCACAACCTCAAACTTTTGTGCTCAAGTGATCCTCCTGCCTCAGCCTCCACGTTGAAAATATTGTTAATTTTAATTAAATTTATGTATAACATCTGGCACAATCTGTGGCACATATCATATGTGAAATAAATGTTAATTTTCTTTCAGGTAGAAAATCTACTTGAGATACATTTGCATTCTGCATAATTTAAAAAAGGGTTTTGCAGTAAAACAATATTTGACATGATGGGGAGAAACATATAAACACCACAAGAGGAAACGGAGCCAGGGGCTGCATTAATGGTAAAGCCAATTATGGCAGAGCAGGAGAGAATTTTGCAGCATTATTCCCTAGGACATGAATGAAGGAGCTGTTTCCTTAATAATTAGGGCCTATGGTCCTTATAGGTTAGTACATAAAAAAATGTTTTTTATTAACTTATCCTCCTATCTTTATGACATGTTGCGGTTTGATAAAAAAATTTTCTGCTTAATCCAGTTATGAACAATTTCAACCACCAAGATACTGTACTGAAATGCTTTGTAACACATTTTGCAGAGCTCAATCTTCAGTTAGTAAAACAGCTTTATTTCAATGTAGTTCAATTAAATCTAGCCCTCATTATTTGTGTTCCTACTATGTATCCAGTGCTATGCTAGTGCCGTCAATAAAGAATGTCTACAATATATCCCATTCCCTCAAAGATCTCATATTTGAGTAGCTTATTCCTATTCATGTGAATTTTTTTCATCATGGACCCATGGAATATATAACTTTACATACCACCGTGGATCATACCAGGGCAAAGGAACACTTGGTAAAGATGGATGAAGTGTCCTACTACTTCACATCATTTTTACAAACTGGTCAATGTCCTTTTCTACTGAAATGTTATCTTGTCTTAATATATATCTGAGTGTCAAAAACAAGATACAATGTCAACTTCCAGAATCACTAACTTATTTTCAGTGTAAAAAAATTAGTTTACTTGGCCCTAAACAGCCTAGTTTCAAGAAAACCTTCTTTTAGCTATATACTATAGTCTTCAAAAGCCAGAATTATTTCTTGTTCTTTCTCAGAACAGGGCTAGAGTTCCCAAGGTAGCCTGCAAACTTAGCTCACTAATGCTTCTTTAAGTCTAGTGGGTAAAGTGAGAAACCCCTTTCTTCCACCTCTAAATGTGTTTCTCCTCCTGGAAAATATCCTTGACTTCTTATTTTTACTCTCTCATTTCCCACATCCAAATCAATGTCTAATCATGCTAATTTCTAAATATTTGTTGAATCTAAATGCCTTCTATCTGTATTCTTCTCCCTGACCTATATCAGACTCTTATTTTTCACCCCAACCAACTTTTCTTCCCTCTGTCCTGATCTTTTGGCAAAGTGAGCTTTCGAACAAGAAACGCTGACGAGGATCTCATTTGCTAAAAGCCTTCAAGTTTCTTTGTTTAGAATACAATGTCTTCTATAAAATGACCCCTGCCCACATCTCTGGCCTTTCTTCATGGCACTTCTTGGTTCATTATTTTAACCGGCGTGCTGAAAAACTGTATGCCCCAAGTCATTTTACTCCATTCTATCTGTGCTAACTCTGAAAAATCTGCTTGAGATACTGTCTTCCTGTCTTCTGCTTTTTCACTTTATGACCTCCTACTCATATTTCAAGAAGAAGTTCACATGTCATTTCTTCCAGGAAGCGTTCTCTGATAACCTTCCTTCGGGCAGGGTCACAACTTATTTCTCTGAGCTTAAATAATTCTCTATATATCCTTTTTTTAACAATACTTATTAATGAAGTTACCTGTATAGATTCTCAGCTCCTTTATGTGAAATACCATATGTCCTTAGTCTTTGTGTCATAATTACCTTCTATCATGCTTGAAACACAATCATCAATAAATATTTCATGAAACATACCAATTTTCCCTTGTTTTCCAAAATAAGTAAGATATGCCTACCATGGTTGCCATTTTCCTATGAATGCTGCTCATTTCCACTCAATTTTACTGTACAAAGTTGAGAATTCTAACCCTGCCCAATACACATGATGTTTTATGAGACCTGGTGTTAGCTCTTCCAGGTATGCAGATTTGGTCACTCATAAATATTCTGTATTTTCTTGTCCTTAATTACTTTTATAATTTATTAGGGAATTTAACTCCTGAGTTATCAGGTTTCTTTGGTAGCCTGTGGAGAGACACTTAACAAAAGCCATTCAGGATCTAAATTAATTACAGTCTGTGTCTTAATTACAAACACTCTATGTATTTTATTAACTCCTTCATATGATCTTAACCATGTGGAAAAAGTAAAATTTTCTTTTATAATAATTACACTAATGTGATCTTGCTAAATTTATCTACTCTACTCTGGCCTCTGATGGCTAAAATTTTTGTTTCAAAATCCTAAGGAACCTGATGTTGACTGCTTTGCTATTGATTTACCTCTCTTGAAATTGTTCAATTGTTTCTGAACGTGAACTTAAGTATAAACACATATGAACAAATTCATACTATAAAACGTTCTTAACTTCAACTGCACATCAGCTCTCTAAGCTCAGTGTAGCCTATACCAATTACATATTAAATCCCTAGCATACCTTGTGTGGATTAAAGAAGGACAGGGAGTACCAATAAATATTGTCTAATAGGTTTTAGTTTTCATATACAATGATTTTGATCATCAAAGTGTAAAGTAAGCTTCATTTGAAATGCAATAGCCTGGCTTCTCCAATAGCTTAATCAAAATATATTAAGAAAATTAATACTTGTGGATAGATCTCATGGGGAATTCCTTAATTGAGGGAATAAGTGAATGGACCTTAATTTAAGAGTGAGCTTAGAGGAGGACGTGTGGGAGAACTATCCCCATACTGCTTTTTTTCTTTCTTTTCTTTCCTTTTTTTTTTTTTTTTTTTTTGAGATGGAGTCACGCTCTGTTGCCCAGGCTAGAGTGCAGTGGTGCAATCTCGGCTCATTGCAACCTCTGCCTTCTGCGTTCAAGTGATTTTCCTGCCTCAGTCTCCCGAGTAGCTGGGATTACAGGTGCCTGCCACCATGCCTGGCTAATTTTTTTGTATTTTTAGTAGAGACAGGGTTTCACAACATTGGCCAGGCTGGTCTTGAATTCCTGACCTCAGTTGATCCACCCACCTCAGCCTCCCAAAGTGCTGGGATTACAGGTGTGAGCCACCAGACCTGGCCCCCAATACTGCTTTCTAACACATGGAATGAAGGTATGTTTAGAAGTATTCTTGTTTTACCAATAATTCTGCTAGAAAAAGCATAAAATATTATGATTCCTATCATTTAGATAATTTGAATATATTATACTTACTACCTCCATATCAAGAAGAATTGCCCTTTAAGATGACCAAAGACACCAGAAGTGGCATTTATGCATCTACTTTCCTGGCAATAATAACAATTTTTTTTTTTTCAATTAAACGGATCAATTGATCCGTCTGGCCGAACTTTTTAATTCATTCTTTCCTATGGGACAAAAATGTTAGGAATATTCTACTAGCAATGTAGTATTTTGCAAGCATTTCTTCTCTTAAAAAAGATAATCATCTGATCAAAGAGGATGCTTCCATATTAGATACTGACAAAGAAAAATAGTTCTTAAAACTACTATAAGGCAGGGTAAGTAGAACTTATCATGTGTTTGGTAATTACATTCACAGGGAGACAGTGATTTTACCCTCAAACCCATGGCCTTCATCTGCAGATCTAATTATAATCTACGAAGAAACCAATGTGTCCCTGGCTTTGCAACAATGCACATTTCAACAATGCCTCACAGAAAAGGGAGACAGTAAGGTAAATGCAAGGAGATATAAGTTTCTAAGGAAGGAAACTTTAAGGAAAATTAAGAATTTTAGCCAGCATGTGCATTAGAAGAACAAATATACTCCCAAGAAACCAAATAATTTGTATGGAGTTTTGACAGATGGAAAATAGAATAAATAACCTCCACATTGATGACAGTAACACCTATTAGTTAGCTTGCTTCATTGAGGTTTTGTGATTTGGGATTTAGCATATCATATGCTACTGCTGCATAGTTATGGGACACTAATGTTTCTTTGGTAACATTGATAGGAGGACAAGAAAACTCAGAAGATGATAGCTGCCCCTACTGTATTATTTATTAGAACTTACCATACATTTTAATTCTGTACACTGATGTATCTGGACACAAGCAAAGAACCTGAAACCTCCAAAGGATACCTCAGATCAGTTAAACACAAGTTGGACGTGTATTAGGATTGCTTTTATATGGATTGACATGTACTATTCACCCTTGAACATCATGGGTTTGAACTGTGCAGGTCCACTTATATGAGAATATTTTTCAACCAAATGTGAATTGAAAGTACAGTTTTGGTCAGATACAAAACCCTTGTATATAGAGGATCAGCTTTTTGAGCACAGAGTTTACTGCAGGGCTTGAGTACACACAGATTTTGGTACACACAGGGGGCCCTGGAACCAATTCCCTGCAAATACCAAGGGACAGCTCTATGAACAAACAAATTTGGGCTAACTTCCTTTTTAATGTCCATAGATTTCAGAGAAAGACATTACACTGTTGATAATCTTTGCTAAAATACATGTACAGTTTTGCCTAGGAGGGGAGATTTTGTGATTTGGGATAGGTCGATATTGATTCATGAGATATAGGTCTATACTGATTTGTGAGATGTGGCTAGTGGTTCAGCTGGATGGTCAAGAACTTGGAGAAAACAAAATTGGAAAGTTGGTGACAAGGGCATCTAGGAAAAATATGGATATGATGGCAGTGGTGGGTCATCTGGAGCAGCCACTGCCATCATGCCAGCTGCAGCAGGGAGGTACAAGCAGTGTGGCAGCAGGAGTGGCTGCAGGAGCAGCAATGGCTGTGCTGGGTCCCTTGTGCCCAACATCCCCAAGCCAGTTGACTTTGCTGCCCCCACCCTTGGTCCACCAGGCAGGACCTGCTCTGGACCCTGGCCCTGTTTTGCTGCTGTCACCCATCACCGCTGTGGGGAGGGCATGGGGAGATGGTGGAGCTGGGCATGGAGTGATGCCATGCTCACAGAGCTGGTGGGAGCCAGGGACAAGCAGGAGCCCCACTTAACCCCATGGAGCCCACCACCCTGGAGGCCATCCGAATGGGACTGGGTCAAGCCACCCACCAGCAGAGAAGCAGTGTCGTCGGGCATGGGAGGCAGGTAGAGAGGGGTCCAGTGAGGACCTGGAGCCCCTACCCCAGGCTGAGAGGAAGCATGGCTGGTGTTGCCTGCACACTCCACAGAGTGAGCAGGACCCCTGCCCTGCCAGGCACAGGACCCCAGCATCTCTGCACTCTGCACCCTGGGGAGCTGAGAAGGCCCCCTTTACCCCTGCAGGCTCAGGGGTGTCTGCTTTTACTTCCTGGCCTCGCAGCTGTCTGCACCTACTCCCATCATGGAGAGGAGTCTGTCACAGCCCGGCCAGGTGTGAACACACTCAGGACAGTGCAACATGCCAGTCCACTGCCACTCTGAAATTTAGACACCAACAAGCCTGGGAGAGAGGCTGAAGGAGGGCTGAGGACAGCTCATTGCTGCCCTGCAGGCAATCCTTGGCATGAACAGCCTGGACGCCATAAAGAACTGCAGGAGGCAGAGATGCTCCTGGGCAGAAGGTGGTGGGTCCCAGGTGAAGCCCCACCTTCAAACTAGGTAGGGCTTGAAGCCAGGGAGCTGGGCCACCAGTCCTGTGGATCACAGGATAACTCATGGAGCTTTTCACTGGGCCCACCCTTGGCCACCCATGGACCAATCAGGGTGTTCTTCCCTCTGAGGCCCATAAAAGCCTGGGACTCAGCCACAGCTGGACAGATAATGGCATGACCAGGTGCAGAGAGGAGCTACCTCTGCTAGGAGCCATACACCTGATGAGACATCCTGGCTGCAGAAAGGAGCTGCTCACTGTAGGTCTCCTCTGAGCTGTTCAATTGCTCAGTAAAGCTCCTCTTTGTCTTGCTCACCCTTCACTTGTCTGCATACCTCCTTCTTTCTTGTTGCAGGACAAGCACTCTGGACCTGCCAAATGGTGAGGCTAAATGAGCTGTAACAAACATCTGAAACATGCCCTTTGCTCACCACATTGCAGGTGAAGAGAAGGAAAACTGCAGCCCTTTGGGGATCCCATACCTGGGAGCTCCCTGAGCCAGGGCTGTGGCTCCCTGTTTGGGGACCTGCAGTTCCTGGCATCTCCAAGCTTTTTCTGGGTGCCACCACAATCCCAGTGCCAGCCAGGAAAGCTGCTTATGGTGCACCTGGCCCTGCCACAGCCTCACAGAGAGCTGGCACCCATGCCAGCACTTGGAGCTGCCCGCCCCACAGCAGCAGCTGGCGTGTCTCTTTGCACACTGGCTGGACCCCACACTTGTTGATACACCCCTCGCCATTCCACGCCTGACTTGCAGTCTCTCTTGGAGGTGTGAGGTCCAGGCTGGTGATGTGAGCTGAATGCAGCCCACCAGGCTGAGTAGGTAAAATGAGCCCAGTGGGCCAGAGCAGATCGTGGGCAAAAGAGTCTCTGGCCACGGGTTTCTGGCCAGAAAAGTGACACCCCAAAGATCCTGTAACAGGAAGGCCTCCCTGAAAGAGCACTGATTGTGAAAAGATATTTGTGTCATATGTAAAATTTCACCAGATTCTATACAGGATTTTTTTTTTTTAATGGAGACTTGTTCTGTTGCCAGGCTGGAGTGCAGTGGCGTGATCTCAGTACAGGAGAATTTTAATATTCATGATGATTTATCCTGGAGGAGTAAATCAGTCCCCTTCCTCAGTCACTGTGATTTTTCTCCAATTAGCTCATGGACAAAGTGGCCATGTTAGCAGGGATGAGATTATGTATATTCTCAAGAATGATGACTTCCACTTGTCAACACCCATCTAGTTACAGCTATTGTTGTGTGTCCAGTCTTCCAAGAGCAAAGACCAACACTGCATCCCCCAAACTGCACTATTCCCCAGGGTTATTAGCCATCTACCCATTGGTGGATTAAGTTGGACTACTTCTATTATGGAAGTGGCAGATTTTACTGTACTAGACATATATTCTGGATGTAGATTTGCCTTTCTATTATTTATGACATCCTTGAGCATACAGAATATCTTATCATTTTTCCCAGAAGCATCACTTGCGACCAAGGATCTCACTTTACAGCAAATGAAGTGTGGCCACAGATTTATGCTCATGGTTTTCATTGATCTCACTATGTTCCCCATGAACTAGAAGCAACTGTCTGAATGGAAAAGTGAAATTGTTTCTGAAGACTCAGATACAGTACCAAGTAGGTGATAACACTTTGCAGGGCTTGAACAATGTCCCACAGATGTACTACTATATGCACTAAATCAGAGTTCAATTTATGATGCTATTCTTTCATATTTATGAATCTCATGAAGATGTGTAAATAAATAGATCCTTTCATTATTATCCCTGGTGATCTACTAAAAACATTTTTTCTTCAGTCTCTGTGACTTTAGGCTCTGCTGCTTTAGAGACTGTACTTTAAAAAAATATATATTTCTACCAGCGGACACACAATGATCCCATTAAACTAAAACTTGAGACTTTTAGTGTCTATCTACTTTATTATAGCATACTTTCCTAATTACTGAAATAATAATCAGCACTTTACTAAATTCCCAGACAATTCAATGTCCTTAGAACATATTATTTCTATTTACCTTCCTCTGTGTTCTATGATTGCCATACATTTTATTATGTATAAAAAGAATTTGTATTTTATACTTGTGATTCATTCCACTGATTTTTACATTTCAATTCCACAAATTTTTGTATCTCTGAATTTTATTGTAGATATTTTTCTTAATGTATCACTTACAACAGATAGGTAACAAAATTCTCTCAATTTTTGTCTGAATATTTCTATTTTACTTTTATAATTGAAATATTTCAAAGAAAATATAATGCAATGTTATTATTTTCTTTCAAAACTTTAAAGATATCCATCCATCATCTTCTGGCTTCATATTTTCTGTTGAGAACTTAGCTTTCAAACTACACGTTGTTTTTCTGGAGGTTGTATGTCTTTTTCTTGGTCAGCTTTTAACATATTTAATAGTTTTTGTTTGTTTGTTTGTTTTTGGTTTTATTGTGATACAGTCTCGCTCTGTCACCCAGGCTAGAGTGTAGTGGAGCGATCTTAACTCACTGCAATAGTTGCCTCCGCAGTTCAAGCAATTCTTCAGCCTCATCCTCCCAAGTAGCTGGGATTGCAGGCACCCGCTAATTTTTCTTTTTTCTTTTTTTTTTTTTTTCTTTTTTTTTTTTTTGAGACGGAGTCTCGCTCTGCCTCCCAGGCTGGAGTGCAGTGGCCTGATCTCGGCTCACTGCAAGCTCCGCCTCCCGGGCTCACGCCACTCTCCTGCCTCAGCCCCTTGAGTAGCTGGTACTGCAGTTGCCCACCACCACGCCCGGCTAATTTTTTTGTATTTTTAGTGGAGAAGGGGTTTCACCGTGTTAGTCGGGATGGTCTAGATCTCCTGACCTCGGATCCGACCGCCTCGACCTCCTAAAGTACTGGGATTACAGACCTGAGCCACCGTGCCTGGCCTTTTTTTTTTTTTTTTTTTTTTTTTGGTATTTTTAGTAGAGATGGGGTTTCACCATATTGGCCAGGCTGATCTCAAACTCCTGACCTCAAGTGATCTGCCTGTCTTGGCCTCTCATAGTGCTGGGATTACAGTCATGAGAACATTGTAGAGTTTCTAAAATCTATTTATTTTAAAATAATTGTAGAGTCACATTAAATTGTAAAACATAGTTCAATGTGATTCTATCTATCTGCCCTTCACTGAGTTTCCTCCAGTGATTATATCTTATATAACTATAGTATCATACCAAAACCATGTATTTCCTTTTTTAATATTTTGTATGAAAATGGTTTCAGATTTACACGAATTTTACAAAAAGCTGCAAAGTATCTGTGTCTTTCAAACACAAATCTTCAAATCTTTCAAATCTTCCCAAGTGTTAACATGTATGAAATCCTAATATAATTATCACATCCGGAAAATTAAAGATACAATTTTACTAATTAAATAGAGACCACATTTAAATTACAGCATATATCCACTAATGCTCTTTGTCTGATCCAGGATCTGATCCTGATTCACATAATTCATTTAATTGTCATGTACAGTTAGTCTCCTTAGATCTGGGACAGTTTCTGTTTTTATTGTTTCTTATGACCTTAATATGTTTGAAGAGTGCAAGACAGTTTTTATGTCAAATATTTCTCAATTTTCATTTATATAATGTTCCCTCATGGTTTTGTTCAGGTTCTTAATATTTGGCAATGATACAACAGAAGTGATACTGCGTGCTTCCCATATCAGAGGCACCTTATGTCTATGTTTCTTTTTCTTGATGAATTTAGCTTTGGTTACCTGCTTAATGTCAGTAATGTGATATGTGCCATATTTCTTAAGTCTAAGATTACTATTTTTCCCTAATGGAATTAAGTATGTGTAGAAAATATCTTAAAATTATGCATATATCTTCTTTCTCATCATAAGTTTGCTCTTTAATTTTAACATTCATTGATGATTCTTGCTTGCAAGGAGTGTTACCATGAAAAATTGTATTTTTTCATATTTCTATTGTTTCCATTTTATTTATTCTAATTTGGCTATTAGTATGAATTTCTGTCTCTCCTTCATTTATTTATTATTATGAAGACATAGCTGTTTGTCTTAGTCTTTGACTTGAATCCACTGCTCTTACTTTTTAAATTGTGCTCAAGTTGCCCCATATGTGTCACCTGGGAGACTTTTCCTATTGTCTCCTGAATTCTTTCAACATATTTTAATCAATTTTGGGCAACTCCTCTCTTTCTGGCACCAAAATAATTTCCAGGCACATCTCACACTTTCCCTGCCCATCCCTGAAATCAGTCATTTTCCAAGGAGTTCTGGTTCACTTTATTAAAGAAGCATAGAGAAATCAGTATCTAGGAACTGAGTGAGCTCATTGCTACTGTGATGCCGTTGCTTCTAGCCCTCTCAGCAGAGAGCTAGGAAACACATATACACACATCTTTCTCTCTATCATTAAAATCTTTAGTTCATATGAAACCTCTAGTTCTAATTTTATACTAAAGCATTAAATCTCTCCTTTCCACTTTCTTATTGGTAACTAAATCTCTTTTTGGAAAGTAAGAAAATTGACTCTCAGCTGGGCACTATAGCTTGTGGCTGTAATCCCAGTACTGTGAGAGGCTGAGGCAGAAGGATTGCTTCAACTCAGGAGTTTATGATTGCATTGAGCTCTGATCACTCCATTCTACTCCAGCCTGGGCAACAGAGCAAGACCTTGTCTCTAACCAAGAAAAAGAAATAAAAAAAGAAAGTTGACTCTCATCCATATGTATTTATTGAAAAAAAAAATACAATATGTACTTAAAATATTTATTCAGTCCTATAACACATGTAGAGCAGTTTCAGAATTAACTTATATTCTTGTGATAAACACATATATTAGTAGAGTACAATATTTCTATGTAGTTCCTTTTGGCAGTAGCCTTAAAATACATAGCCAAAATACTGATTTCCAGAGACACACAAGTTAGTTTTTCTTCTGCACTCACTTTAGTGCAGCAATTTTATCAATATTGCTGTTATTGTTCATTCACTGTTACTGTTTGTATTCATTTTGGTTTCTCCCCCATTCTAGTTATTTAAATTATATATTAGAGTAAGTTGGGAAAATTTGAGCTGCCTGGATTCACATTTCCTAATATGTCCTCCAAAAACAATACCAGACAACAAGAGCAAGTGACACCATACAAAAATGTATGCCCTCAGTTAAGTTGAAGATGGAGAATGGCAAACCCAAAATGGCTAAGTAGAAGAAAGAGAAAGAGAAAGAGAGAAAGACAGAGGAGAGAGGAATGGTTTCTCATCTGCCATAAGCCCTTCTATAATCAAGGGCAGGAAGAAGTAGAAAAGTGAGGAAAAAAGCTAGAAATGAGTCTAAGCTTGATCCATAAGCACCATCAGAAAGAATAACTCCACTTTCAATGTGAAAATAATGAAAAACAAATCATAGTAGATAAAAGCAAAATATTTGGTAAGTGACTTAGAAGTACACACAGTTTGGGTTGGCAAAGCCTGGGTCCTGTCCTCTCATTCTCCTTCCTGGACAGCATGAGCTTCACCACTCGCTCCACCTTCTCCACCAATTACCAGTCCCTGGGCTCCATCCAGGGGACCAGCTAAGGCACCAGCCAGTCAGCAGTGCAGCCAGCATCTTTGCAGGTGCCGGGGGTTCTAGTTCCCAGATCTCCGTGTTCTGCTCCACCAGTTTCTGGGGTGGCTTGAGGCCCAGGGGCTGGGCTGTGGGGATGGCCATGGGTCTGGCAGAAATGGGAGGCATCCAGAATGAGGAGACCATGCAAAGCCTGAATAAGTGCCTGACCCCTAACTGGACAGAGTGAGGAGCCTGGAGACCAAGAACTGGAGGCTGGAGAGCAAAATCCGGGAGCACCTGGAGAAGAAGGGACCCCAGGTCAGAGACTGGGGCCATTACTTGAAGACTATCCAGGACCTGAGGGCTCAGATCTTCGCAAATGCTATGGATAATACCCGTGTCGTTCTGCAGATTGACAATGCCTGTCTTGCTGCTGATGACTTTAGAGTGAAGTATGAGATAGAGCTGGTCATCCACCAGTCTGTGGAGAACGACATCCATGGACTCCACAAGGTCACTGATGACACCACTGTCACTCGGCTGCAGCTGGAGACAGATATCAAGGCTCTCAAGGAAGAGCTGCTCTTCATGAAGGAGAATCACGAAGAGGAAGTAAAAGGCCTACAAACCCAGATTGCAGCCTCTGGGTTAACTGTGGAGGTAGATACCCCCAAATCTCAGGATCTTGCCAAGATCATGGCAGACATCCGGGTCCAATATGATGAGTTGCCTCGGAAGAACTGAGAGGATCTAGTAAAGCACTGGTCTCAGCAGATTGAGGAGAGCACCACAGTGGTCACCACGCAGCCCACCGAGGTTGGAGCTGCTGAGGGAACACTCAACGGAGATGAGACATACAGTCCAGTCCTTGGAGATCGAACTGGACTGGATGAGAAATCTGAAGGCCAGCTTGGAGAACAGCCTGAGGGAGATGGAGGCAGCTTGCAGATGAAACAGCTCAACGGTATCCTGCTGCACCTGGAGTCAGAGCTGGCACAGACCTGGGCAGAGGGGTAGCGCCAGGCCCAGAGTATGAGGTCCTGCTGAACATCAAGGTCAAGCTGGAGGCAGAGTTTGCCACCTACTGCCACCTGCTGGAAGATGGCGAGGACTTCAATCTTGTGTTAATGCCCTGGACTGTAGCATCTCCATGCAAACCATCCAAAAGACCACCACCCGACGAATAGTAGATTGCAAAGTGGTGTCTGACCGACGAATAGTGAATTGCAAAGTGGTGTCTGAAACCAACGACACCAAAGTTCTGAGATACTAAGCCAGCAGAAGCAGGGTACCCTTGGAGGAGCAGGAGGCCAATAAAATGTTCAGAAGTTAAAACAAAAAAAAAATATACACAGTTTGAGACAGCCGTCTTAGAAAGGCTAATATCTTTGTCCATTTGGGCTTCTGTAATAAAATACCATAAACTGAGAGGTTTATAAAAATAGAAGTTTATTCCTCACAGTTATTGAGGCTAGAAAGACCAAGATCAAGGTGTTGGCAGATTTAGTGTCTCATTTCCTTATAGACAGCACCTTCTTGCTGTGTCCTCACATGATGGAAGGAACAAGCCGCCTTTCTCAAGCCTCCTTTATAAGGGCACTAATTCCATTCATGAGGGCTCTACTCTCATGGCCTAATCACCTCTCCAATCAGCTGTCCACTTTCTAACAACATCACTAACTATGGGAGTTATAATTTCAGCATATGAATCTTGGATGAACACTAACATTAACTTCATTGCACTAGTTACAGGGAGAGAATTAGTCAAAAAGGAAGAGAAATATACTATTTAACAATTGAGTAGTAAAGGGTAAAAGAATCCAGAAAGATAATTTAGGATACTGTAAGACAAAATAATAAAATTTCATAGAACACATAACTCTTCCTGTCATCAAAAAAGAAAAGAAAATATTTGGATTTTGATACATCAATATAAGATATTGCTGTTGAACTAGTAATCTTGTAGTCTGCCTCAATACCTCAAAATAGATTAGCAAATCTGTCCTTCTCTACAAATGCAATAAATTAAACCTTGAAATTATTTTAGTAATATAAAACTATTATTATTATACTTTAAGTTCTAGGGTACATGTGCATAACGTGCAGGTTTGTTATATATGTATACTTGTGCCATGTTGGTGTGCTGCACCCATCAACTCGTCATTTACATCAGGTATAACTCCCAATGCAATCCCTCCCCCTTCCCCGCTTCCCATGATAGGCCCCGGTGTGTGATGGTCCCCTTCCCGAGTCCAAGTGATCTCATTGTTCAGTTCCCACCTATGAGTGAGAACATGCGGTGTTTGGTTTTCTGTTCTTGTGATAGTTTGCTGAGAATGATGGTTTCCAGCTGCATCCATGTCCCTACAAAGGACACAAACTCATCCTTTTTTATGGCTGCATAGTATTCCATGGTGTATATGTGCCACATTTTCTTAATCCAGTCTGTCACTGATGGACATTTGGGTTGAATACAAGTCTTTGCTATTGTGAATAGTGCCGCAATAAACATATGTGTGCATGTGTCTTTATAGCAGCATGATTATAATTCATAATACCCAGTAATGGGATGGCTGGGTCATATGGTACTTCTAGTTCTAGATCCTTGAGGAATCGCCATACTGTTTTCCATAATGGTTGAACTAGTTTACAATCCCACCAACAGTGTAAAAGTGTTCCTATTTCTCCACATCCTCTCTAGCACCTGTTGTTTCCTGACTTTTTAATGATTGCCATTCTAAGTGGTGTGAGATGGTATCTCATTGTGGTTTTGATTTGCATTTCTCTGATGGCCAGTGATGGTGTCTGTTTTTTTGTTTTTTTTTTTCATGTGTCTGTTGGCTGTATGAATGTCTTCTTTTGAGAAATGTCTGTTCATATCCTTTGCCCACTTTTTGATGGGGTTGTTTGTTTTTTTAAAAACCCTTATAGCTAAGCATATAAAAATCTTTTTAAACTTGATAGTACCCATCAAAAGTACAGAGCAAATATGTCTAATGTGAAATATCAGGCTGGGCATGGTGGCACATACCCGTAATCCCAGCTACTCAGGAGGCGGAGGCAGCAGGATTGCTTGAGCCCAGAAGGCTGCAGTGAACTATGATTATGCTACTGCACTGCAGCCTGGGTGACAGTGAGATCCTGTCTCTTAAAACAAGAAAAAGTTACATTGTGAGAGTAATATCTTAAAAGAGAGAAATATCAAAACTACTCAAATTAAAATTAAAATATACAATGCAAGTGCCTATTATTTTCATAATTCACCATTGAATTCAACTTCTAAAATTATACAGTAAGACCATAAACAGTAATAAGAAATATAACATTTGGAAAAAATAGAGAATATGGCTAATTTCTTCAAGCGATATGATTTTCTCCTAATTAACTCCAATGATGAACCATTAAAATCAGTAAAGAAGGTGGCTGGATATAAACACCAATATAAGTACTATTTTTCAGCATATGAGAACATCTGGATAATTCAATTGGTAATCCATTTTCATGTGAAGGAATGTTCAATTTTCTTTGAAATGTCAGTCTTTCTAAATTATTCTAAAAGTGCAATCTAATACCTATAAAATATTAATATTTTCTATGACTCTTAATAATCAAATTCTAAAATTCACAAATAAATATAAATGTCACCAGGTGTGGTGGCTCATGCCTATAATCCCAGCACTTTGGGAGGACAAGGCAGGCGGATCACCTGAGGTCAGGAGTTCGAGACCAGCCTGACCAGCATGGCGAATCCCCGTCTCTACTAAAAATATAAAAATAAATAAACAAATACACTTTGGGAGGCTGAGGCGGGCAGATCACGAGGTCAGGAGATCAAGACCATCCTGGCTAACATGGTGAAACCCCCATCTCTACTAAAAATACGAAAAAAAATTTAGCCGGGTGTGGTGGCAGGTGCCTGTAGTCCCAGCTACTCGGGAGGCAGAGACAGGAGAATGGCATGAACCTGGGAGGCGGAGTTTACAGTGAGCCGAGATCATGCCACTGCACTCCAGCTTGGGTGACAGAGCGAGACTCCATCTCAAAAAAATAAAATAAAATAAAATAAATAAATATAAATGTACAAGAATGATCAAGGGCATTCTGAAAAAGGAAAAAGAAATTGTCCTTGACTTAGTAGACATTAAACACATTATAAAGTTATAATGAGCAATATATCAAACTGGGTACTAGATGTCTACACAGGATGTCATATCTATATATCAGAGCCTTGAGACTGAACTATTAATTTCTCTTCACTTCACCTCCTGCCTCAAGACTGTCTTTCAGTAGTGTCAGCATTTTAGTATAATGTAATAATATGAGGCATTTTATGACAACAAATTTGGCAACTTAGATGAAGTGAACAATTTCCTAAAATAAATGAGCTTATTAAAATTAACATAAGAAGAAATAGAAATCTGAATAGTCCTGTATCTGTTAAAGTGTTTGTGTTCATAAATAAAAAACTTTCCCAAAGGAAACTTTAGGTATTTAGAATTTAAGCAATAAATTGTACATATATTTTTTTTAATTTGTATAACTTTTAGAAAATACAGAAATAACACTTTTCCAATGAATAATCTTTGTAAAATAAAAACCAAAACCTGATGAGGCCACTGAAAGAAAAATTACAGATAAATCACTCTCATGACTATAATGTAAGATATGCAAAATACAAAATACACATATTAGCTAATATAGTCCACTGACGGATATAAAATATATTATTATTAAATTGGGTTTTCAATAGAAATAGTAAGGTTAGCCTAATATTTAAAAATTAAGTAATGTAAATTATCATATTAAGAAAATAAGGGGAAAAACAATTTCCTCACTAGAAATAGAATAGCAGTGGTTTGATTCCAGGATATGGCTTAGTCAAATGTATCATATATTAGTGAGGATATGAAATATCTCGACTCATGTTCCAAGGATATCTAATTTGAAAAAACAAAAACCTCTAAAAATGGGCCATGTAATGTTAAGCTACGTATCCAGTATTTGTAACTTTGAGCAAATTACTTTATTTCTTTGTCTCTTAGTTCCCCACATATAAAAGTGGCATCCACAAAATTTGCATTGCCTTGTTTAACTCACAGCAAAGTATTGTTGTAAAGATCCAAATTTTATTAAAATATGTTAAGACTTTTTAAAGTATATACCTGCATATACCTTTAGTGCTATAATCTATTTTTAATAAAGTCTTGATTATAATGCATAGAAACTAATAACACTGTATACAAAATATGGTATGAGATAGTCCAATATTATATGAAGAAGAGGTTTAAGTGGAAATATAGTTGTTCAGTTCTCAAGTTGCTATAAGCGATTAAAAGGTTAGACCAGAATTCTAATCTAAGTTAATAAGGCCCATCATTATTAGTGTCTTAAGTTTCTTCCTTTGTTAGCTTGAAGAAAGCTAGAGGAAGCTAGCTAAAAATGAGTCAGTGAAAACACCATGCATTTTACAATGTCTTATTTAGTTCTCCTTTGTGGTTGATACAATGAATCCTAAGGGTATTGTGGTGTTCTAAAATACCATGTAACCCAAACAATTAGACTCCCCATAGGTTAAGTTAGTCTACTGAGGTGAAAAGACTGGAAGTTTTTCTCTTTGTTTTAAAATATGTTTTAAACAAAACTCATAATTAACAAATCTGCAATCATTATTTGCAAATCTTTTAAGTTTTTCGCTCTGTGGTTGAGATAAAGAGGCATAAACATAGGCACAATACCATTCATCAGGCAGTGTTATTTACCTTCTTGATGTTTCACAGTATTCTAGCCATATGCCAATAACACTGCACATCCACTGTATTTTATTCATCTGTTGATATGCTATCTTCCCTCTAACCTGTTAGTACTTTGCAGATATAGTGGATTAGTTTCTTGCTCTCACTGTTCTTGACTCCCAACATGGCATAGGATAAGTATCAATACATTATTTTAAGTGAATAAATGAAACATGAATTTCCTTATAAAAATACTAAGGTATTCTTCTTTTTTCTCAATGCAATGGAGCCAATATTGTTTTTGATTAGAATCCAGATTTCCAATATGTTTAATTAAAAAAAAAACACTGTATCTTCTTCTCCCAATAAGAAGTACAACTAAAGCAAAAACAAGAACAGTGGAAAAACTTGGTTTTCTTTTGTTTTCATATTGTGTATCATTAAGAAAATTTCAAGAAATAAAAAATATTGATAAATTATATTTAAGTAACCAATCTTGCAACTTGTTTGAATACTTCAGGTAATAGAATGATAAATATGTGTTAAGGTTGTTTTACAAATGTAAACTATGTCTAAAATATACGTGAAAACATAGTTTGGGTCTTTTTGTATTTTTAAATTTTCATTTTAAATTATATGGATACATAATAGGTATACATATTTATGGGGGTAGGTGTGATATTTTAATACAAGCATACAGTATGTAATGATCCAATCAGAATAACTGGGGTATCCATCAGTTCAAGCATTTATCATTTCTTTGTGTTAGGAACATTCCAATTATACTCTTTTAGTTATTTTGAAATATGCAATAAATTATTGTTAACTGTAGTCATTCTATTGTGTTACTAAACACTAGATATTATTTCTTCTGACTGTACTTTTGTACCAATTAACCACCCTCTCCTTTGCTCCTCTTCTCCACTATACTTCCCAGCATCTGGTAACAATCACTCTACGCTCTATCTCCATCCGTTCAATTTTTTGAATGTTATTAGAGGAAATGACAAAAGCATGAAGACAATTTTAGTGGGAAAGTGATGAATATAAAGCTGAACTTAATAACATCAATCTGGAGAATGCATAAGATTAGTTGAACACAAAGAGACTTGAGAGCAGAAAGGAACATTCTATTTAAACCATAAGATTATATTACATTTGTTTAGAATTATGACTATTACAGCAACAGTGAAGAAATAATACAGACAAGAACAAAAAGAAAAAAACTGAAAGAAAAGAAAAAACTGGCTAGGCATGGTCAATGAGGTACAAAAAAATAGACGTAATATCTACTATATTAAAACAATTAGTGAAAGCATTATAAAATACTCTTTTTAAGATTCAACATATAATTAACTTTTATATTTTCATATGATTTGGTGCATTATTGACTCTGTATATTATCTATCAGGGGATTCTCTTTTCCCTTTAGAACTTTTTAATAAAAATATATCTTATAAAGTTCTATTATTAAAGTGTTCAGGTATGCTGTGTACTCTAAATAGCTCTAGTTGGTGTCATCATCTGTTGCAATCTTTTCTTACCTAGTTACTATGAAGAAGAAAACTTTTGGGAAAAAGGAAAGCCTTGGGAGTCTCCTGGCCTTCAGAATTGCTCAACCCAGGACATTATTTCCAGTGTTCTCCTCTTTTATAGCCTACTTTTGAAGTAATTTCCTAAAGGTTTCTTTCCTTTTTGAGCTCTGCTTACCATTTCATTTCCTGCTTTCTTATGTGCCAGGCAAAGCATCCTCTGCTTTTAAAAACAGCTATAACACCTTAATTTATATAAAGATATGTGCTGCACATATAAGTTGTTTTTTAAAGAAAAGGCTAGCAAATTATTGTTGAAGAGCCTCTGTTCCTCTAGTCTGTGTAACCTGTGCACCAGAAAGTTAGCAGAAGTTTCAGCTGCATTCACCATATCAACAATTCGTTCTGTCTGTTCTTATTCCCCCTGTCCCATGAAAAACAAAAGGAAGCAGACTTTATTGCTGATCACATGATGCCCCATGAGACCTGGATATTGAAGCCTGCCTCAGGAAGGGAAGGGTGAGCGCTCAGGCAGCCTGAGTTCTGCCACTTCTCCACTGGTATCCCTCTGATTGTCAAACTTTGCCTGAGAACATCATGCTTTATTATAGCTAAAACGGCGGTAAAAATTTTTGTAAACATTATGTATGGGATAAGAAAATGTATGTATAACAACCTTCCAATACCTCTCAGTTAATATGTTGGTGAAGTCTTAACCAAGGGAAAAGCCTCCCAGAGATCTTCTTTGCTCTGTGTCATTTACCTAGCTCTGTGTTGTGCCTTTAATCCTTACGGCCCATGCCACAACAGGACCTAATCTGTGCTATAACAATCATATCTGGGTTTCATAGCATTTTCACTTATTTTTGTGCATTCTCACCTCTGGCTGCAATTTAGCAAAGTTTACGCAATATATAAAACTTTTTCACCAAATGTATTTCTAGAACTTTAGCTATTTCTGTTGTAATTTTCTTATTTGACAGATGTACAATGATTATGGAGGCTTGTCTGCCCTTTCTGGATGCTTTACATTGTATCACTTGCCCGTAATTTTTTCTGACCTCCATTGTCTTTTATTTTTTCTTGCAACAGTCATGAATTTTTAGCAACATATCTAATTTTCTCATGACAAAAAACAACTTAGATGAGAACTACTTGAAAAAAAAAAAAGAGTTCAGAAATAATTGACTCTCTGATTATTCCTGCGCCTTGCTTTGTTTTCCTCTTAGATTATGAACTCTTTGAGAACAAAGTGTATGATTTCCTCTGTAATTCTGGCACCTAATGCAGTGCCTAGCAAGTAATCGGTGTTTTCAATGAAAGTGTGTGGAGTCAATGAATAAATGTCACCATTAAATATCTCCTCCATTTTGTGGACTTCACAATCACCCAGCTAGAAAACAGATAGTTGGATCAGGTAACCTTTTGGATTTCTTTTTCTAGTTGATTCCATGATACCCTACACATCTTAAGCATCAATATGCATTTAAATGTTCTTTTCAGCTTCAATCAAGCTCATTCAAAAGGTCATGCCTTTCTGAATCATAAAACTTGGTATTTTGCTTCAGAATGACCTTTTTGGCAACTATACACAGTTTTGGATATGGTCTTAAATGCCTCCATTGGCAAATAATATAATAAATGTTTTGGTTATTTTTTCCTTCAAAAACCATAATCCTACTAATGGTTGCAGAATCACAAATAGGTTAAATTTATAGTTCGGGTATAATGGTATTTTTAATGTGAATGGATTCCAAAATAGCCATGGTTGGCCAGTTTGGTATTTACAGTCTGCGGCATTTCCAGAGAGACAAATCTTTGTTTACTGACTGTCTGACAGTATGGTTTCTTCAGATGGGGTAAACATCATCTGTGGTTCAGCAGAAAGTGCACACCATATACAATGCCTGAACAACGGCTATTAGATGATCATTGATTATACTTTTAGTTTTTTCAAGGTCAGGAAAAAGTCTGGCTAGGATTATATAGCAGATAGCAAGCTTCCTTAGCAGAAAGGTCTTTTAAAACCTTTTCTGGCTTTGGCAGTGATGTACTGTATGCTGCAGGCTTACTATGTCTCTCCAGCAGGTCATATATTTTCTTTTATGCTCAACTGAGTAGAGCTAGGATCAATTTTTAAATCACATTGCTATATTATCCATCTCCACTATTCGACACTAGGTGGATAATTGTTTGCTATTTTTAAAAAAGCCTTTAAGTTATACAACTTGGAAGGCAACGAAAGGTAGGACATAGTTAATTCCCCTGAAATGTTAGGTTATAAATTAAAATTAAACCAAATCAGGTGTGTAAAAATTCCACACTCCAGAGAAAAAGAACTATTTCATATTTGCAGGGGTATTTAAAACAAAAAGAAAAATAGAATAATAATAAAGAATGTTACTGAAAAATCAACTCTAGAGGAACAATCTTTTTCTATTTTAATACAAACGCTAAAATGGCATAAAATCATTTGGGACACATAGAAAATGAAGAAAGAATATAATTAGAAGAATAACATTTGCTATCATTATTAAAAGTTTTCCTAGTTGAGATTGTTTTTGTTGTTTGTAAAGTGTAGCCAGTGGCGGAAGCTGAGTGAAGCGCACGTGAAACTTCTCTGCACTAGTTTTGCAACTTCCAATGAATCTATATTTTTTTCAAATAAAAAATAAAAACAAAAAGTCACATATGTGTATATCAAATGGAATATATGACATCGATTATATAATGGATTTTGCTCATTAAAATTATGTTATCTGGCTTCTCAGAAATATTTTTTCCATATAATAAAACTGAATTTTTTTAGGATTGATTGAAAAACCAGGAGATATTCAACATAAATTGGTAATTATGGTAATTCAATAAGTTAAAGCCATATTCTTGTCTTCTTAACAATAATGAAAAATGTTCTACTAAGTGGTCTGCTTTGAATAAACTCATGAAAGAAAGTAAACACTTTTTGTAATCCCTAAAACCATAGGGAACATATACATAAAGTAAAACTTGTGAATATCATAAAGCATTAACAGAGAGTTTTCCAAAAATTTAGAACTTAATGTAGAACAGTGTATTCCACTAAGTGTTGGAGCCAGAAATTGTCAGATGGTTCAGTAAACATGGCTAGAAAAACTATCCTTAATATATCTTCAAATTTATTTCATAGCCTTAATGTTGAAGTTATCAAACAAGAAAAAAAATTATTAAATTTAAAATGATAGTCAAAGGACAACGATGTGAAACTAAGGAAAGCAAAAAAATGAATTTATAAAGGAAAGGAAAATAAAATGTATACTTTTGAATGCAGAAATTCCTCCAGGCATAATTCCTCCAGGTGTGGTGGCTTACACCTGTAATCCCAGCACTTTGGGAGGCCAAAGTGGGCAGATCAACCTGAAGCCAGGCATTCCAGACAAGCCTGGCCAACATGGTGAGACCCTGTATCTACTAAAAATACAAAACAATTAACCAGGCATGGTGGCACAAGCTTGTAATCCCAAATACTCAGTAGGCTAAGGCATGAGAGTTACTTGAACCCGGAAGGTGGAGGTTGCAGTGAGCCGAGATCATGCCACTGCACTCCAACCTGGGTGACAGAGCAAGACCATTACTGGGTATATACCCAGAGGATTATAAATCATGCTACTATAAAGTCACATGCACATGTATGTTTGTTATGGCACTATTCACAATAGCAAAGACTTGGAACCAACCCAAATGTCCATCAATAATAGACTGGATGAAGAATATGTGGCACATATACACCATGTAATACTATGCAGCCATAAAAAAGGATGAGTTCACGTCCTTTGCAGAGACATAGATGAAGCTGGAAACCATCATTCTCAGCAAAATATCACAAGGACAGAAAACCAAACACCGCATGTTCTCATAAGTGATAGTTGAACAATGAGAACATATGGACACAGGGACGGGAACATCACACACTGGGGTCTGTTGGGGAGTGGGGGGCTGGAGAAGGGACAGTGTAAGGAGAAATACCTAATGTAAATGACGAGTTGATGGGTGCAACACACCAACATGGCACATGTATACCTTTGTAACAAGCCTGCACATTGTGCACATGTACCCTAGAACTCAAAGTTTAATAATAATAAAAAAGTTACAGTATAATAAAATAAAATACAGTGTAATTTGTAATTAAAACTAAAAACTAAATGGTTTAGCTGTATAGTTATTTTAATAACAAGTTTTTAGTTTTAATTACTTGTTAAATTAAAAATTTTTTAAAAAAAACAACCATTTTTAAACTAGGTATGGTGCTTATAAAGATCATTTGGAGAAATAACAAGGAAAAATGGGCAGAAAATTTCTAAAAAGGAATGATGAGAATTGACCATGCAGTAGCCATGGAGCTTCTGTGAACCTGTGGACCTATTTTGGTTTGGAGGCTGCCCAATTTGCAAATCGTTTTTTGTTCAATTAAACTCTGTTAAATTTAATTTGTCTAAGGTTTTTCTAAAGTGACATCAGAAGTGGAATCTGAAGTAAAGCTTCAGCAACAGCCAGGAGCGCTGCGTGATCGAGCAAAGTACCTGCCGGGCCCATTGTGTCCATTGCTCTCTCATGGCTCCTTCTCAGATTCTGAAGCTCCATGGATTTATGTTTTGAGCTGTCCAAGTTTCAGCAAATTTCTGATCCAAACTGAGTTTGGAAATTTCAGTAGAAACTGGACTGGGTCCAGGATCCGATTGAATCCAATAGTTGGCTTGAGTACAATTAGAGATCTCATATGTTTGACCGGGTCTGACAGAAAACGATTGTAATGGTAACACTGTAGGGGGAGCAAACTTCAGCTTCCAAAAGTTTGCAGAGGTTTTTGTGTTCTACCTTCTTTCTTTCTTTTTTCTTGCACACATAGGTAGGGAAAAGTAATTGACTAAGTTGGTCAGGAAATCTAAGAGCCAAAGTCAAAATTCAAAGTAACAATGGAATCCTTAATTTCTGAAGAACTGAGTAATGTACCTTCTGACTATGCCTACAAAACATGTACAAGTATTAGGTCCAGGATCAGCAAATTCTTATAGAAGTGATAAAATTTTACCAAAGATAATTTTAAATGACAATGAAATGTTCCAAATGCACAATATTGCACTTTAAGAAATGCATTTGAAAATGAGGGCTCCTGAATTAGTCTCATCCAGGGATGCCTAGTGATGTGCAGAAGCTTCTAAGAATATTTCCATATTTGTAGGTTTTTTTAACTTCTTATAAAAGGCAAATAAAAAGCTTAAGCAAACTAATTAAGAAAATTAAATCTGCTAACCCTTTGGAATAGTTACTATCCCACTCCAAAGGCGAAAAGAAAGCTATCCTAGATAAAGTGTTTATAAGGCCCTCAAGTAAATTAGGTTTGCTTGTTTTTCAGATCTATCCATGCTGAGTTCAGGCATGGAGAACACTGTCTTTGTCTTATTCCTTAATGGCCTCCACCCTGAATTCAACAATTTAAGCTAAGAACCAGCCCCTAAATTAAAACGACCACCTATTTAAGATACACCTTTCTGACATTATAAATGGCTCTGCTGAAACCCTTTGGAAAAGAGGTTTACATCTATAAAGGACATTTTCATTTGTAAGGGTATCTGCCTGTGTATATTGGGAACACTTACCATTATTTTAAACTTATGTAACAAGTCATACATTTGTTTTTCCTTAACTGAACTTTTGCTTACACCATTTTTTCCTTGGTTTGAGCAAATAATGTTATATTTAAGCCTAACATCTTAGCTCTATGCTTTTGAGATATAAATTTTCTACCTTGTTTCACCTAAGAGTTGTCCCTTTAGAAATGCAAATTTAAGGTTGCCTAGCCAATTGCTTAGGGTAATGAACTAAGTATTTGGGAGATTGATAGTCTGAAAGGGGGAAAATAGTATTTAAAATATTTAAAAACCAGCCAGGCCAGCAAATGAGAATCCTTAATGAAAGTTATAACATCTGTTTCTATCTGTCCGTATGTCTATATGTGTTATGTGTGTGTGATAACATTTGGTAAATAAAGCTAGCTTATGAATTGTTATTAAAATAAGAATGGCTTCAAAATTGACAAGTGAAAAAACTTGATTCTGATAGAGACAGGAGGCAGGGAAATTCTGGGCACAAGAGGGCAAGTGCTTGGCGAGGGTCCCACCCTCAAGTCGAAAAGCCTGAGACCATGGCCTAAGGTGAGAACTTACATTCCTGTTTTCCTGCTGGGAACAATGCCTTTTCCGAAATCACCCATGGCCCTGCCCTGCCCCGCCCCATCCTGTACCTATAAAGACCCCACAATCACCTGGCAGAGAAGAGAAGCAGCTGGACGTTGGGGATTTTGGCTGGACATGGGAAGAGAAGCGACTTGACTTCAGAGGGACAGCTTGACGGCGTTAACTTCGGAGAATCTGGCCTGAGACAGTTGGACTTTAAGACATTACCTGCCCACCCCCATCATCTCATTTCAACCCCCCTTCATGCGGAGAGTCACTTTATCAGCAATAAAATCCTCTGCATTTACCATCCTTCAGTTCATTTGTACAACCTCATTTATCCTGGACACCAGACAAGAGCTTGGGAGCCATGAGTGTGGATACAAAAGCTGTCACACTGGCCCTTTGCGCTTACTGGCGGAGGGCAGTTGCGGGCCTACAGAGCTGTTAACACTTAAGCCCTCCGAGGATGGCAGAGCTAACAGACCGCTGTAGCAAGCCCTCTAGGGATTCAGGGGTGGCACGCACCCCGCCCAGACGCTGGTGCGGGTCCTCATGGAGTTCGCTCCTGCTGGCGCCAAAGCGATTCCAGTGCTCCTGTACTCCAGTTCCCACCTCATTTGCTTGCGCTCTTCCTCCCACCAAGAGTTGAAAGTGGCGGGCTAAGTAAACAGGGCATTCTTGCAAGTCCTGCAAAGGCGTCAGGGAAATATCCTGCTTCGATACTTGCTTGATCTAACTGTGAGCTTACGTTTTGGCTTTGAGCCTCTGAATTCTGGGTCTGGATAGGTGACCGTGGTGAGGCATGGGGACAAGTTCTCAATGCCTAGACCAGCAGCTACAAGGTAGAATCAAGCCCAATAGGGCCACTTCTTCCCTGCCCCAGCTTTCCCTCCTAGGAGTTCTGTCCTTCAGGCATCTTCTTCATGACTAAATAAAGGTCAAATTACCTATAGTAATTCATCTAATGAACAGTGCTATGCACCTGAATTGGAGAAACAAAATTAGTATTTAAGAGGATTTAAGTGTGGGCTCATGGAGAGCCTGGACACCCTTCCTGAGTCCTCAAATCTTTCATTATTAAAAGCGCTACATTTAATGACTCATCATGGTAGAGATAAAATAATCTAAATTACATATATATTATGTTTATGTATACACAAATATATATACACACACAAATATATTCATAACATATCTATATATTACATACATATCTTTATATATCTATATCTATATCTATATATATATTGTGTGGTGACTGTTCTAAATTGTTAAAATCGTTTTTGACCAATGTTTGGTTTGTCAAATTCATCATCCTGGTAAGACGATCAAAACTTCAGGTACATTTCTGCTACATGATGGGCTGTTTAAACATGTGTAGAAGGATTTCATTCAATTATCGTATTCAATGCATGTTTTCTGGTTGTATAGAAACTTTCTCATGCATGACTGCTGATGCTGTTACCGTAGATGAAAGGTTATAGAAAATGTATTTCTCTTATGGGACATTCTTGGAGAAATCTCAAATGATAGAGGTACTTGTTTCACTGGACAAGTTGTAAAATAATTAAATACAGTATTACAGATACATTAACATTATGCAAGGCTAACTGAATTGACTGGATTGCCTTGGTCAAAGGTATTGCAGATTGATGATAATCGGATCCACTTAGAGTGGAAAATATAAGTTGACCTCTTACGAAATAGTCGCTGGAAGGCCTGTGCACCTAATAATAGAACCTCATGCACGTTCTGCTACTAAACTCTGATAGGACTAAATGTTGTAAGGCTTTAATATATTATGTCAAAATGTATCTTCACTAGGTGAAGAAAGCTTTTAACAATCCACTGACAGAGAACAAGCAAACCCTTCATAATATAGAATACAGAGATTAAGTCTTCTGAGAACATTAGAGAAAAGCTGTCCTTGCCATCCACACTAAAGCAAAACTTTGGGACCTTGAACTTCAGGTTAATAATCTCACAACGTAGTAGGGCCCTACCAGACTTTAGGAACTTTATACCCTTTAGAAACCTTAACATAAAGATAACCAGGGAAGTTTCTCCCCAGAAGCAGATGGCATCCAGACATGAACAACTTTTTCCCAAGATCATGGATCAACACTTCTCTGCTATCATGAGGCTCTCATCTCTCCATTTTTTTCCTTCTTATGCCTCTGTGAGTGATAGAACTAAAAAGGAGGTCTCTTGTGTGCACTCATGGGGTATACTTTTATTTGTGGAAGATTTCATAGCCAGTCTCATATATGGATGAGCTTATGCCTTGCAAGATAAAAAATAAAGGGCCAATGTAAGCAAAAATGTTTAATGGTATCTTGGTTGCTTTATAATTAGTCAGAAACAGAACATTGGTTCAACTCCTCTTTATCCACAAAATAGGCTAAAGAGAACATTACCAGCACAGGTTGAAGAGAGCACTGGCAGAAGGCTTTCACTTTTCTAAATGGGCACTACTTGTTAGGTCTTTTTCTCCGTGGTTTGGAGTAAATGAAGCAGTGGTTAGAAATGTATCTCTTATAACAGGCTCTATAGCAGATTCTACTGCAAAAGCTACAGCTACGCAACAGACTTTATCTTTTGAAAGTTTTGCTAAATAATAGGATTGCTCTGGATTACTTATTGGCTAAACAAGTATATGAGCAGGTGCTGACACTTCTAGTTGCATATGGAAGAATACATTGGGTTGGGTATTATGGAGATTGAGTTGTAGGTGATTAATAACAGGATGCTTGGTTAAAATGAGTAGACTCTTTATCTAGCTAATTCTTTGATCTATTTGATTTTAGTTGGTTTGATTCTTGAGGACCCTGGGTAAGGAGCATACTTTAAACTCTTGGTATTATCCTGCTGGTAGTCAAAACAGTAGTTTCCTTGGTGCAATCTATTCTCTCAGAAGTTTTCAATGTTTGCATGCAGCCATCTGTAGAATGTCAAATGGTTACTCTTCAACCAAAATGACAAACAAACAAACAAAGAAACGTATGACCATGAGGACCCTGTAACCTACAAATTACATGATGAGGCTGAAAACCCAAGATATTGGTAAATAAGCATGGTCACCCTCTCACCTACGTGAGAACCTGAACAAAAGGGGTGATTTTTAAACAAAATATGGGAACCTGTTGTTTTGGACTGGTTCATGGACTAGGTCCCAGAGACCAGACTAAACCAAAATGAAGTTACTCATACTAATTGAAATGTAATTGAACTGAAACTTTCAGAAAACAAATCCTAAAACAGATCAAGTTTGGTTTTTCTCCTGAAAACAGGAGATTCCAGAACAAGAAGGTCCCTTTGACTCCAGCCCTTATATTAAATAATAATAACCTGAAGTCCTTGTTCTAACATTGCAAGACCTATTGTCCTGCTATTTCCCAGTGGGATTTGAGACCAAATAAGTACATTTATGATGGTGACAGAATGACATCCAAAGTTTTAGTCAATCTTTCAACTGAGAGTTTGACCAAAAGAAGAGAGTTGTTAAATTAAGTTTAGCCTAAAGATTTTTACATATTTTAAAGGTTTCTCTGTACATAGTGAACTGCACTCTAACTGGATGTGTAAACAGACTGTAACCTACTCTTATGCCAACTACCAAGTTTTGGCCGATGAAGAACAGCCAGCTCTTCAAACCATGTTCAAATAAGGCAAATGCCACACTGTAAGCAATCCAGTTGTTTCTGTACCTCACCTCTGTTTTTTATGTGTGACACTTTCCTTTTCCTGTTCATAAATCTTCTTTGACCATGTGGTAGCAATGGGGCCTCCCTAAACCTATTCTGGTTTGGTGACTGCCAGGTTCGTGAATTGTTCTTTTCTCAATTAAACCCTGTTGAATGTAATTTGTCTAAGGTTTTACTTTTAACAAGATTAATGGGAAGCTGTTGAGAAGGTTAAATTCAGCATAAATCTCTGAGCCAATTTAGGCAGAAACTGGTTTGTTTTGAAACCAATTTTGTGTAACTTTCCTCTGTCCGAAACAAGATTGTTTAAAGGGGCTGACAGTAATTTTAAAAGCTTTGGTAAGAGAACTAATTTACCTAACTTTACATAGGCATGCTATATAAAGATTACCTGGTGGTATCATATCTGCACTGGACAGTGCATTTTCTAAGAAACAAAACGTCTTTGAGTTTAAAAGTATAAAGCATAAATTATGTGTCAAAATTATAGATACCTTTAAAAGTTAAGTATATTTATATAACCCTTCTCCTTTCAAATGGGAAGCTATATTTGTAACCTTTCTTCCTGGAGCACCTAGGAAGTATACATTTATGCAATATATTATTTCTATGTTTAGTTTGATACACCAGGAATTTTGCCTAAAGTGAATTGTAATAGAGACTTCTAGGACCAATTTCAAGCTTCCATTTTTCTGTGTGTTCAGAAACTATTATAAATGTAAATGAAAACATGTATCAGAGTAAATGTTAAAGCTCAAACATAGATAAATAAATCATTCTGTGACAGCTGATATGGGCAATTTCAATATTTTGCTTTGGGAAATCCTAATTGTCAACTTTAATACAATTAAGAAAGTAGCAGATAAGACTTTAAAGAAAACCACTAGATTTATTTTTTGAAATAATTTTATTCTATTACTATATTTTATTATGCTACACATTTAGTGACTATGGAATACAGGTGATGCTGGAAGGTATTTTTTTTTTCAAAATTATGACTCCATCAAAGATATTTGAAAATTCTTTTGATGTTCACATCCTTTCCATTTCTAGTTGTCATTCTCCTAAAGTTATACTTTGGACTATTAAAACAGCATTCTAAGGGGCAGTCCTGCTTCTAGTCCATTCAACTCATCTGAATTTGTTAAAGGCTCTGTTTCATTCCTGTGTGAAAGCATCTTAAATTATTTCCCACTTTTCAAAAGATAGAGCCTCAATCTTTTGTTTGCCACAGAAACCTGTAAGACCATGAGCATTATAGCATAACTGGTTCACCCTATACACAGATAATTACAGGAAAATTGGTCTCCATTTGTGGGATCTGAGGTCTGCAACTAGATCTATTCACGGAGAGTCAGACAAAAGCTGGAGGAACCAAACTAGAAGCAAGCCTATAAGTAATTCACACCAGAATACCAAAGCTGTTATTCTTCCTGCTAAGGAAAAATCAAAAGACATCATGCCAGGGTCAACGTGGAGGCATGGAAGGAACAGAGTGGTCATTTATACAGATTGCTGCTCCTGAAGCAGTGGTATGGAGGGAAGATCCTTTCAGTACATGAATGAGATTGTTTCAATAGATTAACTGAGAATTTCAATGGGAAATCCAGAAATTTTAGCAGATACTCAGAAGAAGAATCATTTTAGAAATAAATGCTGTATTTGAGAACACATGAAGATTTATATTGTCTTAGCCCTTCTTTATTTATCTGTAATAAAATAGTAGCTAATATTTACATAAAAGTTAGTTTACTATATACTAGATGTTTTGCATGCATTATTTCATTTCAATCCTGAAAATAATCCCATGAAATAAGAGCTATTATTATCACCTGATTACAGAACAGAAAACATTAATTTTAAACATTAAGTGACACTGCTACACTACTACAGAACAGAAAACATTAAGTTTAAGCATTAAGTGACATGCCCAAAGTGACACTGCTAGTAAATTATACTGTTGGAAAGTTTTACTGACACCAGAGTCTGTGCTCTGAACTATTTGGCATCTTCTAGCAGTTACTTTTGCATATCCTCAGTGCTACACAATTACAGATAGATTGATAGAAAACAAGAAAGCAGAAACCTATCTGTATTGTTTATCTGTAAGGGTGCAATTCTTTTTCTCATAGAAATTATGACTACATTTGTATTTTTCAGAGAATGATTAACTCTTCTTGAGCAACAATTTTTGCTTTGTGAACTCTTCTGTCAGCCCAGTTTTTACCCTTGGATAGACAATTTTGTCCAGTGTGTGTTGTTTGGCTGACTGAATTATTCACTTATGTTCATATCTTTTTGTTGATCTACTTTACACTTCCTAATATTTTAATCAAAAATTAATTTTTGTTACTTGAGCCATTTTAACTATCTGTACTATAGAACAATCTATTATAGATAACGAACAATAAAGACATTTGCAAAGTGGCTGGATGTGGTGCCTCACACCTGCAATCCTAGCACTTTGGGAGGCCAAGGAGGGTGGATCACTTGAGGTCAGGAGTTCGAGACCAGCCTGACCAACATGGTGAAATGCCATCGCTACTAAAAATACAAAAAAAATTAGCCAGTGTGGTGGCGCATGCCTGTAGTCCCAGCTTCTTGGGAGGTTGAGGCAGGAGAATTGCTTAAACCTGGGAGGTGGAGGTTGCAGTGAGCTGAGATCATGCCACTGCACTCCAGCCTGGGCAACAGAGCAAGACTCCATCTCGAAAAAATAATAATAAATAAATGATATTTGAGATATTTGCAATCTCTGGTTCATTCTCCTAAAGAATCTGAAACATTAATTTTTCTTTCAGTTTGTGATGGCAAAACACTTAAATAGAAAAAAAAAGTTTAGTAATATTCATTTCGGTTACTCTTTTTTAATACTGTAATAGGAAAGGAAATATTTCCTACGGTGAGTGTTGAGGTCTCTGAATTTTAAAATTGTTTCCAATGCTTACTTCATAGAGAAATATTTTAGCTATGATTTATTCTCCTAACAATTACAATCTATTAAGACTCCAACCTAACCATTTTATTACACTGGATTACTTGGTTTTAGTCTGTTGAGCATTCATGCTGCTTTTAACACCATTGGTTTTTATATCCTTACAATGAGATCTTTTGCTTTACTACACAAAATTGTCCATTCATTGATGTGCTGAGGTATATACCTTCCATAGAAGATCATCAAAATAAAATGAGGTTTTGTGTTACAACTCTCATGTTTTGATTTCTTCAGTGATTTCGTTATCTCACTTTCTGGCTGCAGGTGGTTTTGCAATAAACAGTTGGATTATTTCAGAAGCCTTAGAGTTCTTCCTATTACACATTCAAGTCAATGGTATCAACAAGGTCCATTGTAAGAACTCATTCTTTCATAAATGGAAAAGTCTAATGTGAGAATAACTAAATTAACCAAAAATTATGTTTCAGAGTATTAAATAGACAACCAAATGAGAAAAGCTGTGTGAGTGGGTGGGTGTCTTAATCCATTTTCTGCTGTTGTAACAGAATAACAAAAGCTAGGTAATTTATAAATAATAGGGGTTTATTTGGTCACAGTTCTAGAAGTAGGGAAGTCCAAGAGCATGATGTTGACATCTTGGGAGGACCTTCTTGCTATGTTACCCCGTAATAGAAGGGCATCACATGGTTAGTGAGTGTGCAAGGCAGGAAGAGCAAGAAGGCTGAACATAACCTTTCATCAGGAGCCTACTCCCATGATAACTAATCAACTTGCAAGATAACAGCATTAATCCATTCATGAGGACAGAGCCCTAATGACCTAATCACGTCTTAAAGGCCCCACTCCACCAAAGTGTTTCATTGAGCATAAAGTTCACAAAACATGAGCTTTGGGAGATATATTCAGGAAATAGCAGTAGAAAAATGTAAGTAGCAACTAAAGCTGCATAGAATCAAACACCAAATTGAAAAGCTTGAAACTGGTTTAAAGGGCATTTATAGTCATTGAAGGTTTTGAAGAAGAAAGGGAGATTACTGAGAAGGTAAAAAAAGAGTGAGAGCATGCTATTTTATGTATTACCTACCCCACTCTACCCTTCAACAACAATGGACCTTTAGCACAACTGCAGATGGATTCTCCCTACCACATTATTGTACTCAACTAAATACATGCAGATTTGGAGACCAGCCAGAATCATTCCCCAAAGTGACAACAATACTTATTTCCAGTAAGTTTACCACAACTACTTTGTATGTACTTATCCTACCGGACTCTTATGACAGAAGACCTTGAGTTTAGAGAACAGGTAAAAGAAACAGCTTTGAGTTGGTAAGAAGACAAGTTATAGCTTGTGTATGGAGAGAAGTAATATGGATTATGAGTAGATAAAGATAAATTCTTGCCTGAAGGGTAATGAAGTACAGGAATCTTATACAAATTCCCATAAGGTGGTTTCTCCTTTCTCTGAAAACAATAAAGAAATGCTCATATTTACAGGGAAATGGTTGCAAATATTTAGAAGAGTGGTAAAAATTTGGAAAGACATCTAATCTAAGAAAAGTAAACAGGTTTTCTGGCTGAACTGAGAACCCATTTGAATGGGCAATTCCATCCCTATGGTAATACCAATATCTAGGTTTAGGATTTCCGTAGCAAGCTCTGGAATGGCGAGGCAGATAAATAAATATGAAAATTGATATTATTGTATATAATCTGGCTGAAATGATGAAACACTATTTTAGGATGAAAAGGAAGATAAAACAGATGGAAGCTGAAGTGGAGAGGAGAAATATGGCAATTAATTATTGGGAGAAAATGTGGGTTTGAAATGAGACACATTGAACACATTGGAACAGAATTGAGAGCTGGGAAATAAAGCCACACACCTACAACCATCTGGTCTTCAACAAAGTCGACAAAAACAAGCAATGGGGAAAGGGTTAACTATTCAATAATATGCTGAGATAACTGTGTAGCATATGCACAAATTGAAACTTAGACCCCTTTATTACACCGTACACAAAAATCAACTCAAGATGGATTAAAGGCTTAAATGTAAAACCTAAAACTGTAAAAACTCTGAAAGATAACCTAGGAAATACTATTCAGGACGTAGGCCCTGGCAAAGACTTCATGATAAAGACACTAAAAGCCATTGCAACAAAAACAAAAGTTGACAAATGGGATCTAATTTAACTAAAAAGATTCTGCATAGCAAAAGAAACTATCAACAGAGTAAACAGGCAATCTATAGAATGGGAGAAAATACTTGCAATCAATGCATCTGACAAAGGTCTAATATCTAGCATCTTTAAGAAACTTAAATATTCAAGCAAAAAACAAACAATTTCATTAAAAAGTAAGTAAAGGACGGCCGGGTGCGGTGGCTCACGCCTGTAATCCCCGCACTTTGGGAGGCCAAGGTGGGCGGATCACAAGGTAAGGAGATCGAAACCATCCTGGCTAACACAGTGAAACCCTGTTTCTACTAAAAATAATAATAATAATAAAATGATAATAATACAAAAAATTAGCCAGGCGTGGTAACAGGCACCTGTATTCCCAGCTACTTGGGAGGCTGAGGTTGAGGCTGGAGAATGGCATGAACCCAGGAGGCAGAGCTTGCAGTGAGCCGAGATTGCGCCACTGCACTCCAGTCTGGGCAACAGAGCAAGACTCCATCTCAAAAAAAAAAAGTAAGTAAAGGACATGAACAGATACTTTTCGAAAGAAGACACACATGACCAACAAGCACATGAAAAAGTGCTTGACATCACTAATCATTAGAGAAATGAAAATTAAAACCACAATGAGATACCATCTCAGACCAGTCAGAATGGGTATTATTAAACAGTCAAAAACTAATAGATGCTGGCAAGGTTATAGAGAAAAAGGAGCACTTATACACTGCTGATGGGAATGTAAATTAGTTCAGCCATTGTGGAAAGTAGTTTGGAGATTTCTCAAAAAACTTAAAATGGGACTACCACTCAAACCAGCAATCCCATTGTTGGGTATATACCCAGAGGAATATAAATCATGCTACCATAAAGACATATGCATGTGTATATTCATTGCAGCACTATTCACAATAAGCAAAGACATAGAAACAATCTAAATGCCCATCAATGGTGGTATGGATAAAGAAAATGTGATATGAATACTATGCAGCCATGACAAAGAATGAGATCACGTCCTTTGCAGCAACCTGGATGGAGCTGGAGGCCATTATCTGAGGCAAACTAAAGTAGGAATAGAAAACCAAATACTGCATGTTCCCACATATGAGTGGCAGCTAAAATTGAGTACACATGGACACAAGGGAACAGCAGACACCAGGGCCTACTTGAGAGTGAAGGGTGGCAGGAGCGAGAGATAGAAAAGCTACGTATCGAGTACAATGCTTATTACCTGGCTGATGAAACAGTCTGTACACCAAATTCCCACAGCAAGCAATTTGCCCATAGAAAAAGTCTGCACATATACCAATGAACCTAAAATGAAAGTTAAAAGATAAATATTTTCTTCCATAAAACCAATGAGTAAAAACATTTTTAAAGTTGGAATCCAACTATTTAAGAACTCTAGAAATTAACGAAAGTCTTGTAGTAACTCAGGGAGTATTCCTTCAAGAAAAGTGACTGAATCTTAGGAAGAACTTATGATTTCCTTCCTTCCTTCCTTTCTTTCCTTTCTTTCCTTTCTTTCCTTTCTTTCCTTTCTTTCTTTCCTTCTTTCCTTCTTTCCTTCTTTCTTTCTTTCTTTTGCATTTTAGCTTTCTTTATTCTCATCACTTGTTCTCCAGCTGTGGGGCAGCCTTGAAAAATAATAGCCCACATTTACAGTAATAAGCAACAAAAGTGCAGGCACTAGAGACAACAGAGAGGGTTAGAGTTCATTCCCAAATGATTGCCATTCTCTGACTTATCTGGTAATTTCCATGGAAGACCCCACTTGCAAAGCTATCTATACTGACATGACTTAGAGTTCACCCAGCATGAACAGTCTTTTCCTGGAGGTAAGGGAGGGGAGGATTTGGTAAAAACAAACAAACAAACAAACACAACAGGGAATTATTGTTTAGCTTTATGGTTTCCTAAGGCAGTAGATAATATTTCTATCAAACAGTAGCATAAACATAAAGCTTAAAAGGAAAAGCTGGAAATGAGATGTTCCTAAGGCTTTGAAAAACTCAGCAGTATTACCAGGAATCTTGAAGGCCACACATAGGCAGACAGTGTACTCTCCTTCTTAGGAAAGACATAAGAAGGTCCTAAATTCTCATTACTGATTCATCTTGTGGCTTTATGCAAACAGGAAGTAAAGGCAAAGGCAGATTTGGTAAAAACCTGACTGAGTATTGAAAATATACCACAATATGCACACAGAGCTTCTCAGCAAAGACTAATTGCATTTTTTCCAAAAATCAATTGTTCATACACAGTGGAGGAGGTCTACTTCTGGGCTCTATGATATTCCATTGATCTATATGTCTATCTTTACATGAATAGCACACTGCTCTGATTACTATATGCTATTGACTGACTGTGTCTTTCCAAAATTCATATGTTAAACTCTAATCTCCACCACGATGATATTTGGAGGCAGGGCGTTTGGGAGGTGATTAGTTCGTGAATGTAGTACCTTTTATGAATGAGATTAGTGCACTTATAAGAAAAGGCCAGAGAGTTAGTTCACACCCTTTCTGTCATGTGAGGATATAATGAGAAGTTAGCAGTCTGCAAAACAGAAGAGGGCCCTCACCAGAACCTGACCATGCTGACACCCTGATCTCAGACCTCCAATCTCCAAAACTGTGAGAAATAAATTTTTGCTATTTATAAGTCATCGGACTACTGTACGTCTTTATAGCAGTCTGAACTAAGACACTATGGATTTATAAATTTTTCATCTTTTCAAATATATTTTGCTATAGTTATTTAGATACATTTTATTTTCATATGAATTTAGGATCACCTTGTCATATTTTATAAAATAATTATTTTTTAAAAATAAGGATTTCACTGACTATAGAGTTCAGCCTGTGGAAAACTGCCATCTTAAGCATATTGGATCTTCTGACCAATGAACAAAAGATAGATTTCAATTTATTTAAGTTTTTAATTTTTTTCTCAGCAATGTTCTGCAGATTTCAGTGTCCAAGTACATGTTTTATCAGATTTATCCCACAGTATTTTTTTTTTTTTTTTTTGTGATGGAGTCCTACTCTGTCACCCAAGCTGGAGTGCAGTGGTGCTATCTCAACTCACTGCAACCTCTGCCTCCCAGGTTCAAGTGATTGTCTTGGCTCAGTCTCCCAAATAGCTGGGATTAAAGGCATGAGCTACCACTCCGTGCTAATTTTTGTATTTTTAGTAGAGACAGGGTTTCGCCACATTGGTAAGGCTGGTTTCGATCTCCTGACCTCGGGTAATCCACCCATCTCGGGTCACAAAGTGCTGGGATTACAGGTGTGAGCCACCATGACTGGCATATACCACAGTATTTTAATATTTATGTCAATTTAAATGATTATTTTCTATTTCAGTCCTATGTTGTGCATTGTTAATACAAACAAATACAATTGATTTGTGCATAGTGATCTTGCATCCTGCAAGTCTTGCTAAAATTCATCTATTCTAGAAACTTTTTTGTATATTCAATGGATTTTCTACATATATGATCATGTCATCTCTGGATCAAACAGTTTTACTTTTTCTTTTCTACTTTGGATGCCTTTTAGTTCTTTATCTTTCCTCTGTTTGCACTGGCTAGAACATCCAGTACAATGTTTAACAGCTGTGGTGAGGGTAAATATCCTTGTCTTTTTACTATCTTAGGGGGAACACTATCAGTGTTCACTAATAAGTACAATGTTAGTTTTTTAAAAGACTGGGGTTTTTTCCAGGTTGAGGAAATACCCTTCTGTTTCTACTTAGCTGAGGTGGTTTTGTTCGTTTTCATTTTTAATTAGAAATGAATGTTTGATTTTTGGCAAATGCTTTTCTGTGTCTGTCAAAAAGACAATATTATGTATTTCTTTTTTTTTTTTTTTGAGACGGAGTCTCCCTCTGTTGCCGGAGCTGGAGTGCAGTGGCCGGATCTCAGCTCACTGCAAGCTCCGCCTCCCGGGTTCCCGCCATTCTCCGGCCTCAGCCTCCAGAGTAGCTGGGACTACAGGCACCCGTCACCTCGCCCGGCTAGCTTTTTGTATTTTTTTTAGTAGAAACGGGGTTTCACCGTGTTAGCCAGGATGGTCTCGATCTCCTGACCTCGTGATCCGCCCGTCTCGGCCTCCCAAAGTGCTAGGATTACATTTTTAGTGCTTTAATATGGTGAATTAGAGTGATTGATTTTTGAATGTTGAACCAGCTTTACATTCTTGGTATATTCCTCACTTTCGTCATAAGGTATTATCTTTCTATACATATCTGGAGTTGTTTTGCTAGTGTTTTCATGAGAACACTGTTATGTCCATAAGGGATATTATTATGTAGTCTTCTTATAATGTCTTTGCTGGTTTCAGTAATGTGTAATATTGGCCTTAAAGAAAAAAACTGGTAGGTATTCCTATACTGTCAACTTTCTGATGGAATTTTTATAACATTGGTATATTTTTTTCCCTGAATATTTAGTAGAATTTACCAGTGAAGGCATCTGGGCCTGAAGTTTTCATGGTAGAAAGGATTTTTACCAAAAATATGTATTTAAATATATGGGGCTATTCTTCTTATTTTTTTAAGTGAACTTTGGCGATTTGGGTCTTTTAAGAAATTTGTCTGTTTCATCCAGATTGTTGTATTTATTCTAGTTAAGTTGCTCATAATATTCCATTATTGTTCTTTTAATATCTGTAAAAGAGTTTTCCTCATACTTTATTTCAATCACTACCCTATTATGAGTCTTTTTTGACTTTTTAAAAATTGCCCCCAATAAATTTTAATTTCACAGACACATTATATGTCTATTTATGTATATGTAATCTATGCTTTATATATAAAGAATTGTTTGCCTCCTTCCCCAAAATAACCTTTTAAAAAAATATATTATTATTTAATTTAATTTATTTATTTTTAGAGATGGGGACTTGTTTTGTCACCCAGGCTGGAGTGCAGTGAATTATAGCTTAATTCAGCCTCCAACTCCTGGGCTCAAATGATCCTCCTGCCTCAGCCTCCTGGGTAGCTGGGGCTACAGGTGCATGCCACCACATTCAGACAACCTTTTTAATTTTTTTTAGAGATGGAAACCCAGTTTGTTGCCAGGTTGCTTTCAAACTCCTGGCTCTAAGCTGTCCTTCTAGTGCAGCCTCCCAGAGTGCTAGGATTACATGTGTGAGCCACCATGACTAGAAATCAAAATTTTTGATTTCTGCTTTATTGTTTTCTCTCTTTTTACTTGGAGTTTTGTTTGTTCTTTTTCTAGTTTCTGAATGTGGAAGATAAGATCACAAACTTGCTGTTATTCCTCTATTCTTACACAGGTATTTTGCACTATGAATTTCCCTTTAAGAACTGGCATACCACAAATTCTGATATGTTGGCTTTTCTTTTACATTTAATTCAAAATACTTTGAATGTCTCTTTTGATTTCTTCTTTGACTCATTTGTTTTAGAAATGTCTCATTTAATTTCCAAATACTTGGGTATTGCCCACATGACTTTTTATTACTGACTTCTAATTTTTCTAATTTAACTCCACCGTAGTCAGAAACATACTTTGAATGACTGAGACGTTTTTTATGACACAGAGCTCTGTGACAGTGATTTTACATGGAGTATCTCACCTAATTATCACTAAAATCCTATAAGGTGGGCACTATTATTGTCACCATGTTATACGTGAGGAAATAAAAGCTCAACGGTGTTAAGCACATATCTAAAAATCACAGTTATAAAGTAGTGGAGTCTGAGTGCTTAACCATTATTCAGTATGTGTGTGTGTTTGTGTGTGTATATATACACATATATACACACACACACTGAATATGTATATTGAATATATATACTGTATATATGTGTATTGTATGTATATATGTATATTGAATATGTATATTGTATATATGTATATATAGTATATATGATATATAATGTATATATAATATGTATATATAGTATATTGAATATATATATTGTATATTGAATATATATACTGAATATGTATATTCAGTTTATGTGTGTGTGTGTATATATATACTGAATGTGTATACTGAATATATATACTGAATAATGGTTAAGCACTCAGACTCCACTACTAGTTTTGAAAAGACAAAATTAATTGTTAAGAATATATATATATAGGTGTGTGTGTATATATTTTATCTATATATCTATATATATATATATATACATCTTTTGTTTATTTATTGAGACAGGGTCTCACTCTCACAAAGACTGGAGTGCAGTAGCTCAGTCATGGCTCACTGCAGTCTTGACCTTCCAGACTCAAGCAATCCAGCCTCCCAAGTAGCTGGGACTACAGATGCATACTATCACACTCAGCTAATTTTTAAATGTTTCTGGAGGCAGGTGTCACTATATTACTCAGGCTGGTCTCGAACTCCCGGGGTCAAGTCATCCTCCTGCCTCCACCTCCCAGAGTTCTGAGATTATATGTGTGAGCCACTTGCCGAGCCATCAGGTCCTTTTACATGCAAATCATTGTAAGACATAAGTAAATAAAAGAGTTCAACCTCTTTATTGCTTGACTTAGAGGAGAGACATAAAACAAAGAAGAAATGCTTGGATGGAGTAAGAATGAATTGCTGTTTGATAAATGGACAGAAAAAGATAATTCCAGCTAGAAAGAATGGATAACTTTTGCTTTTGTTGCAGCTGTGACATTTTAACTAAGTTTTAAAAGATACACAGAATTCTAGGTACATTTCACAAAGAAATGTCAGTGAGTGAAGGGACGTAGGAAGTACAGGGCAGGTTGAGAGTATGATGTACTCTATGATTGGGAAGATGAGGAAAAGACAATTTGAAAATAAGTTTTGAAAGGTAGGTTTCCATCTGCATTATATGATCTATTTTTTGTGTGTGTCCAGAAGATTGAATTAGAAGAAAGAAGTCAAGCCTATAAGAAGACAAACAGTAGATACATAAAAGAAATAAGCTTTTAAAAATACAATTGTATTTAGATGGGGTTGATATAGAAAACCTGCATATATCTACTGCATACAATTTGATGGGTTTGAACGTATGTATACACTGTGAAAACATCACCACAATCAAGGTAATAAACATATCCATCACCTCCAAAAGTTTCCTCCTGCACTTCCACCTTTTAAAACATTGCAGTAAGGACATTTAACTTGAGATCTGCCCTGTACACTAACAAAATTTTAGTGTACAATACAGTATTGTTAACTACAGGGACTACATCTTAAAGCGGACATCTAGAACCTATTCATGTTGTATAACTAGGACATTATACCTATTAAACAAGTCATTTCCCAAGCCCCTTGTTACCACCATTCTACTCTGCTTTATGAGCTTGACAATTTTAGATACCTCATATAAATGGGATCATGCAGTGTTTGTCCTTCTGTGACTGGCTTATTTCACTTAGCATAGTGTCAGTGAAATCCTGCCATCTCCAACAACATGGAAGAAAGAAACAAAGATATTTGTTAATAAAATCAGATGCTTGTTAGGTGATGAGTTCTGGTTATACGAATTATTAAGTTCATAAGTGTATTGTGTTTATTATCTTACATTAAAAGGAATCTTAAAATATGCATGTTTTAGCCAATATTCAGATGCTGTAAGTCTTAATGTAGTTTCTGTTATTAGCAGATAATTTTCTTGATCAATGAAACTTTGGAAAATTTTCAGTCATAAGCAACTTAGTTTTCCAAAAATAATAATAATGTGAATTAGCACTTTTTATTAGCTTTAAATTCAATTTTTCAATTTCTCTCAGATCTTAAATTTACTGATTCTTATCTTACTATTCAATTTGCATTCCTTCTGTAGATTTCCCAGGTTAACTGTGTTACTGATTGCTTTAGTGACTCTTACCATTCGTGGAATAGTTTTGAAAATTAATTGTTAAGAAACTAACTGCAGAAATGTCTTGTTACATGGCATTTATATTAAAGATAAAATACTACTTTGTATAAAAAATAAAACTGTATAAAAAATATTATTATTATTATTATTTTTGAGACAGAGTCTCACTTTGTCACCCAGGCTGGAGTACAGTGGTGCGATCTTGGCTCACTGCAACCTCTGCCTCCCGGGTTCAAGCAATTCTTCTGCCTCAGCCTCCTGAGTAGCTGGGGCAACAGATGCACGCCACCCCACCACACCCGGGTAATTATTGTATTTTTAGTAAAGATAGGATTTCACCACATTGGCAAGGCTGGTCTCGAACTCCTGACCTGGTGATCCGCCTGCCTCGGTCTCCCAAAGTGCTGGGTTTACAGGCAAAAAGTATTATATTTACATAAGGAAGAGTAGTAATCTCCTCCAAGAACTCTTTGTACCTCCTGTCATTTTATATTCGTCAGATTATAACAGGGCAATGCCCATCAATTATTTTGTATTCATCAGATTATAACAGTGCAATGCCCATCAAGGATGACAGAAAATAATAATAATACAATTTTAAACAATCATAACCATTGCCTTCATATTATCCTTTAATACAGAATACTTTTTAACTTCTTAATTGATTGTCACAAAAACACTCTTAAGTAGTATGATAAAAGCATTATTTCAAATTATATACATAAGGACTCAAAAGTATGAGTGACTCTAAATGCTTTTAAAATCTTTTATAGTAAGCTTAGAACACATATGAGTATAAACACACAAAAGCTTGGTATCTACAATCTTAAATGCCTAGATTTTCAAATAGACTTTCTTTGTAATTAAGGATTGGTCCTTGTGCCTAGCTCAAAATATATTTATAGCTATTTCAGCAAAAGATAAATACCAAATATTTCTACTCTTAAAAGCTTCCCAACTATTTCTACAAAGGAGGAATATAAAATAAACCTTTCCCTGCTGTCTGGCATCCAAGTAATACCTGCTTTTATCACTTCCTTCTTAGTTAGAAATTGAAGGAGAAATTACATGTTTGAATTAAATCATGAAAAAGTGATCAAAGTTCATTTTGATAGACAATGTTCCAGTTTTACCAAAAATATATATAAATCTGATCCAAACAAAGTAATCATTGGAGTTTTTGGGTTCCAGGACTAAAGTTCTGTATGTTCATCACTATCAGAGCACCAGCTTCTGAATTTCTTTTCTCAGTAGCATGTCAAATATGGAGGCCATACCCATGGAAAACTATACAGTTTAAAAAATGTAGAGTATGTTATAACAAAAGAGCTGAAAATCAATAGCTACTAAAATGAGTATTGTTTCTCTTAAATATAAATATCTTTGCTTATGTGAAAATACATTGATGTTATCCATTAAGAAGAAATAAGAACTTTGTGTATTGAGAACATGGTGGTGGTAAGAGAGGCACAGTAAATAGTACCGAAATAAAATTTTACTTCTTGGGGAATTTTGGGAAAGTTTCTTTGTCTCTGTGCCCAAATTTCCTCACTTGCAAAATATGAAGATTAAATGAGTTCACACTAATAATTGCTAAGGATAGTCCCTGGCACATAGTGAGTATTAAGTAAGGCAATTTAAAAATTACTTGTTTTTTAAGTTTGTTTTTATTAATTTTTTTTTTAATGGAGATGAGGTCTCATTATGTTTCCCAGGCTGTTCTTGAATTCCTGAGCTCAAGCAATCCTCCTGCCTCAGCCTCCCAAAGAACTGGGATTACAAGCATGAGCCACTGCTCCGCCCTAAGAAATATTATTTCTTAAAGCTTAGCAGTTTCACAGTTTGTACATAGCCTGGAAACCAAGGATTAATTATTTATTTCAAAGAACTTTCAAAACCAAAAGCTAATAGGGAAATAAGGTTTATCTATATTCCTATCTCTTAGAGATGGTTTTGATGAAGATGTCCCCAAACATATAAAAAGTACTATTACAGATTATCACAGGCCAATTGTATTGGCTAGAATAGCTGTTTGCTATGAGATCAAACAATCCTTAAATCTTGGAGCTGAGAATCAGAAAGGCTGATTTCTGAGTTACATTTCATCTCTATCTCTCATCAGTTATTAGGGGGAATCCATTCACCAAAGTCACTCAAAGGACTTAGTCTAATGAAACAGCCGTCATCTTGAACATTGCTGATTGTCTAGAAGTAAAGAAAACTCTGGAAGGCTTTACCCTGTCACATCATTTTACTCAACTCATTGGCTAAAATCAGGAGATCAAGGAATTCAGTCATCCACATTCCCCAAGTAGCTGAGAATCAAATGTCTTTTAACAACATTAATAAATGCACACCAGGGATTTATTAATACACATTACAGATGATTGGTGTAGGGGCCGTAGAAATAGGGATGCAAATAGAGGAAAGAAGCAGCCAATATGATGGTGTGGATCGATGGTTTTAGTTCCGGATTTGTACAGCATTCCCTTCCCCATCCCGTCCTCCTCTCCGGTACTGCTATACACTCACACAACTTCATGCAATGCAAGCATTTCATCCAATTATCTATATTTTTTAGAGAGACAAAAAGAAAAACACCAATTCTAATCTGGCATTTATTTGTGTCCCTGGATGAGCTGAAGTTTATACTTCTGTGGCCTGGAATGATTGTGACAGCAGTTTACATTATGGCATTGTTAATTACTCCTTAAATTATCTTCCGGGTAAAATCTATGGAAACTTTATTTGTCTAAAGGGCCCAGTTGTGATTGCTAGAGGGTCAAATTTCTTTTGCATATAAAAATCTAACATAGAGTGGGGAAAAGGAAGTAGCTTTAATGAACTGAGATAAAAATAAAACAAAATAAAAGGACAATGGATGCTTCTATGCATATATCAGTCTCATCTCCCATAACCTATCCTAGCCTGAGGTTTCAGACCTCCCTATGACCACTAAGCAGGCCCATCAGTATGCATGTGGCCCTCTGCTGAAGCTGTGCCTGCTTCAGACAACTCATTTCACTTTGTTTCAGTTGTGCAAAAACTTTGGGGAAAAGAGAAGGAATTTCTTGCCTTGCTAGGATCCTGAGTCCATATAGGGCCAGGGTCCCATTACTAACATACTTTAGGGACATACAACAATGGATTGGTCACTTATCTCATGAGCACATATGTGCAGCTCTATCTCAAACACTATCCTTTGTAACAAAGACAATTTTTACCAAGCATCTTTCATGAAAACAACTATTGGAGGCAGAATTGGTTATATTTAATTAACGTCTTACTTCCAAGCCTCAGGCAGAGGAGAAAATAATGAAAAATCACCACTAAACAGTTGGTGACTACCTACTAATTTTTTGCAGTATTTCTAAATGTTTTGGCTCTGTATGTAAAAGCTTTTTTCCCTTAGCATTTTAGTTATCAGAGAAATTCAATTCTACTAAAATAAAGAAAAATAGTAGAAAAGTGTTTATGTTTTCATTGAATTGCTTATTTATTTATGTTCATTTTTAGGCTTTTCAATAATTGAATTCTATTTGACTCAGTTGCATTTGTTTCCTGTTTTTTAAAAATTCTGTATTCTGCTCCACCCCAATCAATTTTCATGCATTTATCCTTCTTCTCCAAATAGCCATATAGTATCATTAAGGTAAGGGAGCAGAATGAAGAAGGTTGATGTTTCTAGCTCTCCTCATATCAGAATGCAACTTGTATTCAGTTCATTTATATTTGTTCCTTTTTCATCTATATTCAATGAAATTTAAACAGAACACTATTTAATGAGCTGAAAACAGGAATTTTATAAATGCTTACACTGGAATAATGCATAGTGCCAAGATTGCATGACAATATTGGTATATCAATATATATAATTATTAGTGTGTTTTGTTTGTTAATTATACTGCTACATTGATCATTGCAAAATGGTCCTGACAAACTTTTCTTTTTTATATGCCCTTTCTCTCTTTGGTACAGAAATTGTGATGAATAAGAGATGTAGATCAACACTTCAAATATATGAAAGTTGCTAACAGTTGGTGCTATTTATTATTTTGAATTTATAGTTTTAATAAAATAAAAACATTCTACAATAAGAATTTCACAGAAAATGCAAATAATTGATACATTTTGTTTATAAATTATTCTTTTTGTTGGTACCTAGAGTTGATATCAAAAAAAAACTTCGAAAGAAAAAAAAAACACTACACCTCCACTTTTTGTCAGAGTCAAAAGACTTTTATCTTTTGAGATATCAAAATAATCCAAACTTTCAAAGAGAGTTGTCATAAATGTCCTGTTTATGAGGACAAGCTTCTGTAGTTTTCCACAGAAGGGAGCTAAGTAACTATTTTCTTGTGTATGCAATACTTGGATCAAGAAGCATGTCATTTAAGATAAGTGTTCACAGTGTTCCCCATGATAGCAGCACTATGAATTAAGTGAAGAAAAGTGGGAATATAATGAACATGACCACAGAGAAACTTATCAAAAGATTCAGTTAAGGTTAATATTGTTAGTTTCAGAATGTGAATTCAGCTTTGAGAATTAAGGTGCCAGGAGGCAGTGGCAATAGTTTTGGGGAAAATTCTGCATATGAAGATAACACTATCAATTGTCGATGTAGAACACTATTGTAACCATGATACTAGAGTATGCTTTTATTACAGCCTTTGAAATTGATCAGACTGTTTAATGCACCTATGACTTTTTATAAACTATCCCTCTAGTGATATTCTTTTATCTGATTTATTCGCACGGGGAACTTGTATTCAACTTTCAAAATAAGTTCAAATATTAAACCCTCTTTTGGACTTTACTGGTCCCGGGTTAGAACTGTCCTTTGAATTGATTTCTTCCCACTTTATACTATCACTGAAATACAATTACTTGTTTACATGTCTTGCTCATCAAACTGAGCGTCTACTTGAAAGCAAGGACTGTTTCCACTTTCTTTGTATATGTTTCTGGCCCTAGTAGATATTAGGTAAGATGTAAATATGTGCTAAATGAATGATTCACATGATCACAGTCATTATAATTCATGATAACTTATTTTTGGTAGGAAATAGCAATCAGGATTGTGTTCTTTCACTGATTCTGAGTTTAACATGCTAAAAGCAATGTTCTGCATATTGTGTTTGGCAAGAAGACACATGTACAGGTCATCTAAAACACTTTGACAGGACAATGGAATAAGAGGACTAGTAGTGCAGAAAATATTACATAATTTTAATGAGGATGGTAATGAGGAAAGAAAAACAACACAAATCTCCAATTGTAGATATTTGGTGCTACATGGTAGAAGATGATGAGAGTAAGTTTTGGAAATGGCATGCTTTTGTTAAAATTTTGCATAACAGAGAAAACCTGTTACTTTTGAAAGACCAAAGAGAAATATTGTTTGAATCTCTCCTAAGTCCTTTTCTTGCTCTAAATCTGAAGTTACTGACAAAGTTGAGCATTATCTTTTAGTAACTTTTTAAGTAGGCTTTCTACTGCTATCTATGCTACATTGCTGCACCACTCTACACTGCTCTCTGCTGACTCTCCCACTATCATCACTGCTCTGTATTTGCCTCTCTCAATGGTCTATGAGTTGCTTGAAGTCAGAACTCTGGTTTTATTTTTCTTTCTCTTTACTTGCCAGAGACTCATAATTTATTTGAATAAATACATACAGTTTTAATAATCTTTAGATAAATATTATTTTTTACATTAAAGAGGGCTTGAGCATGTATGAATACCTATATAATGTACTGTAATGCTAACAAATACTATTGGCTTCATGTGAAGAGTAACCAGTGATAATGCAATAATTTGAGAAAAACAGAAGAGTCAGCTAGATAACACAGGTAGATTCTAGAAATATTCATAGAGATTATTTTGGTAATTTTATCTCTACAAATTTATCTTCAGGATGTAAACTGAAAAGAGACTTACTCTGAGCCAATATGGGTGACCATGGCCTGGAGAACAGTCTCAAGAAGTCCTGAGAAAGTGTGCCCAAGGTGGTCAGGATACAGTTTGGTTCTATACATTTTAGAGAGACAGGAATTATAAGTAAAATAATAAATCAATACATGGAAGGTGTATATTGGTTCAATCTAAAGAGGTGAGGTCTCTTAAAGAGGTGTGGGGGTTACAGGTCTTAAGTAGATTCAAATATTTTCTGACTGGCAATTGGTTGAAAGAGTTAAGCTTTGTCTAAAGACTTGAAGTCAGTAGAAAGAAATATCTGAAGAAAAGTTAACGGAGGAGCAGCTAAGATGGCCGAATAGAAGGATGAAAACAGCAAGAGAATTCTGTGTCTTCAATTGAGGTACCAAGGTTCTCTCACTGGGACAGACTAGGTGGTTGATGTGACCCACAGAGAGCAAGGAAAAGCAGGGTGGAGTGAGAGCCCACCTGGGAGCTGTGCAGGGCAAAGGGAGCTCCCTCCCCAACTCAAGGGAGGCAGTGAGGGACTGTGCTACCCCTCCCTCAAAAACATGATTTTCTCATGGATTCTTGCAACCCATAGATCAGGAGGTCCCCCTGTGAGCCCACACCACCAGAGCCTTGGCTCCCAAGCATAGGGCTGTACAGACTCATGGGACTTATGGCAGCTTCTTGGGTGGGCAGCTGCTTGAGCAGTCACTGAGACCTTGAGATTCCAGGGAGGAGGGGCAGCCACCATCACGGCATCTCCAGTCAGCCATTTTACCCTACAACTGGTGACGGCACTGTTTGGACCAGGAGAAATTTCTGACAGCTCACCACAGTGGCTGGGACAGTTTTTGGCCACACTGCTTCTCTAATAGGACCCTGATCCATTCCACCTTATAGGGAGGGGCCTCTCTGCAGGAATTTCAGCATCCCCAGCCTGGGGTTTACAAACAGAACTCTGATATCCCTGAGAGAAGCCCCTACGAGGAGGGGTAGCTGTGGTATCATGGATCAGCAGCTTTGTCTTTTCTATCTGCTGGCTCTGGAGAGTCAGGGCAGCATGGACAAAGGGGATTTCCCCCATTGCAACACACTTACACCACCAAGGGGCAAGCAGATTGCTTATTTAACTGGGTCCCTGATCCCTCTCCTCCTGACTAGGTGTTAAATCCCAACAGGAGTTTCCAAACACCTCATACAGTAACATCCCTGCTGGCATCAGGTTGGTGCCTCTCTGGGACAGAGCTCCCAGATGAAGGAGCAGGCTGCCATCTTTGCTGTTCCACAGCCTCCACTGGTGATACCTCCAGGAGTGGGAGGGACCCAGGAAAATAGGCTCTGGAGTGGACCCCCAGCAAACTGCAACAGCCCTGTGAAAGAGGGGCCTGACTGCAACAAGAAAAACAGAAAACAACAATAACATAAATGAAAAAACCCTACAGAAACCTTATCCAAAGGTCAGCAGCCTCAAAGATCTAAGGCAGATAAACTCATGAAGATGAGAAAGGATCAACGCAAAAATACTGAAAACTCAAAAAACCAGAGTGTCTCTTCTACTCCAAATAATTGCAACATGTCTCCAGCAATGGCACAGAACTAGGCTGAGGCTGAGATGGATGAATTGACAGAAGTGGGCTTCAGAAGATGGGTAATAACGAACTGTGCTGAGCTAAAGGAGTATGTTCTAACTCACTGCAAAGAAGCTAAGAACCATGATAAAACATTACAGGAGTTATTTACCAGAATAACCAGTTTAGAGAGGAACATAAATGACCTGATGGAGCTGAAAAACACAACATGAGAACTTCATAATGCAAATGCAAGTAACAATAGCCAAATAGACCAACCAGAAGGAAGGATATCAGAGCTTGAAGAGTATCTTGCTAAAATAAGGCAGGCAGATAAGATTAGAGAAAATAGAATGAAAACAAACAAACAAACAAACAAAACCTCTGAGAACTATGGGAGGTTCTCCTATATAAAAGGCTGAACCTATGACACGTGGGGGTATGTGAAAGAGACAGGGAGAATGGAACCAAACTGGAAAACACACTTCAGGATATCTTCCAGAGAATTTCCCCAACCTAGCAAGACAGGCCAACATTCAAATTCAGGAAATACAGAGAACACCACAATGATACTTCTTGAGAAGAATAACCCCAAGACACGTAATAATAAGATTCTCCAAAGTTGAAATGAAGAAAAAAAAATGTTAAGGGCAGTCAGAAAGGCCATCTATAAAGGGAAGCCCATCAGACTAACAGCGGACCTCTCAGTGGAAATCCTACAGCCAGAAGAGACTAGGGGGCCAATATTCACCATTCTCAAAGAAAAGAATTTCCAACCCAGAATTTCATATCTGGCCAAACTAAGCTTCAAAAGCAAAGAAATAAAATATTTTCCAGACAAGCACATGCTGAGGGAATTCATCACCACCAGATCTGTCCTACAAGAGCTCCAGAAGGAAGCGCTATACAGGAAAAGGAAAAACCATTACCAGCCATTGCAAAAACACACTGAAGTACACAGGCCAATGACACTATGAAGCAACTACATGAACAAATCTGCAAAATAACCAGCTAGCGTCTTAATGACAGAATAAAATTCACATATAACAAGGTTAATCTTAAATGTAAATGGGCTAAATGCCCCAATGAAAAGAAACAGAATGGCAAGCTTGATTAAGTGTCAAAATCCATCAATGTGCTGTATTCAAGATATTCAAGATATTCAAGATGTGCTGTATTCTATCTTACATGCAAAGGCACATGTAGACTTAAAAGGATGAAGGAAAATTTACCAAGCAAATGGAAAGAAAAAACAAAACAAAACAGGGATTGCAATCCTAGTTTCTGACAAAACAGGCTTCAAACCAACAAAGATCAAAAAAGACAAAGAAGAGCATTACATAATGCTAAAGGGGTCAATTCAACAATAAGAGCTAACTATCCTAAATATATATGTACCTAATACAGGAGCACTCAGATTCATAAAACAAGTTCTATAGACCTACAAAGAGACTTATGCACAATAATAATGGGACACTTAACACCCTACTGTCAATATTAAACAGATCATCAAGACAGAAAATTAACAAAGATATTCAGGATTTAAACTCAGCTATGGATCAAGTGGAACTGATAGATATCTACAGAACTCTACACCATGAAACAACAGAACATACATTCTTTTTTAGTGCCACATGGCATTTACTCTAAAATTGATCACATAATTGGAAGGAAATCACCCCTCAGCAAATACAAAAGAACCACAGTGCAATCAAATTAGACCTCAAGATTAAGAAACTCACTCAAAACCACACAACTACATGGAAATTTAACAACCTGCTCCTGAATGACTCCTGGGTAAATAATAAAATTAAAGCAGCAATCAAGAAGTTCCTTGAAACCAATGAGAACAAAGAGACAATGGACCAGTATCTCTGAGAGGCAGCTAAAGTAGAATTAAGAGGAAAATTTAAAGCACTAAATGCCTACATCAAAAAGCTAGAAAGATCTCAAATCAACACCCTAACATCACAACTAAAAGAACTAGAGAAGCAAGAGCAAACAAACTTGAAAGCTAGCAGAAGTCAAGAAATAACTAAGATCAGAGTGGAACTGAAGGAGATAAAGACACAAAAAACCCTTCAAAAAATCAATGAATCCAGGAATGGGTTTTTTGAAAAAAATTATAAAATAGATAGACCACTAGCTAGACTAATAAAGAAGAAAAGTGAGAATAATCAATAGACACAATAAATGATAAAGGGGATATCACAACTGACCCAACAAATACAACCAACCATCAGAGAATACTATAAATAGCTCTATGCAAAAAATAAATAAATAAATAAATAAACAAACTAGAAAATCTATGAGAAATGAATAAATTCCTGGACACATACGCCCTCTGAAGACTAAACCAGGAGAAGCTGAATCCCTGAACAGATGAATAACAAGTTCTGAAATTTAGGCAGTAATTAATAACCTTCCAACCATAAAAAGCCCAGGACCAGACAGATTTGCAGCTGAATTATAGCAGAGTTACACAGAGGAGCTGATACCCTTTCTTCCAAAACTATTCCAAACAATTGAAAAGGAGAGACTCCTCCCAATCTCATTCAATGAGGACAGCATCATCCTGATATAAAACCTGGCAGAGATACAACAAAAAAAGAAAACTTTGGCCAATAGCGCTGATGAACAACAATGCAGACATTCTCAATAAAATGCTGGCAGACTGAATACAGCGGCATATCAGAAAGCTTATCCACCACAATCAAGTTGATCCCTGGGATACAAGGCTGGTTCAACATATGCAAATCGATCAATGTAATTAATCACAAAAAGATCTACAGACAGAAATCACATGATTATCTCAATAGATGCAGAAAACGCCTTTGAAAAAATTCAACATCTCTTCATGTTAAAAGCTCTCAACAAACTAGATACTGAAGGAACATATCTCAAAATAATAAGAGCCATTTATGACAAACCCACAGCCATATCATACTGAATGGGCAAAAGCTAGAAGCATTCCACTTGAAAACTGGCACAAGACAAGAATGCCCTCTCTCACCACCCATATTCAACATAGTGTTGGAAGTTCTGGCCAGGGCAATCAGGCAAGAGAAAGAAGTAAGGAGTATTCAAATAAGAAAAGAGGAAGCCAAACTGTCTTTGCAGATGACATGGTCCTGTATCTAGACATGGCCACATTGTCTCAGTCCAAAATCTCCTTAGGCTAATAAGCAACTTCAGCAAAGTCTCAGGATACAAAATCAATATGCAAAAGTCACAAGCATTCCTATACACCAACAACAAACAAGCAGAGAGCCAAATCATGAATGAACTCCATTCACCATTCACAATTGCCATAAAGAGAATAAAATACCTAGGAATACAGCAAATAAGAGAAATAAAGGACCTCTTCAAGGTGAGCTACAAACAACTGCCAAGGAAAACAGAGAGGACACAAACAAATGGGAAAACATTCCTTGCTAATGGATAGAAAGAATCAATATCATGAAAATGGCCATACGGCCCAAAGTAATTTATAGATTCAATGCTATTCCCATTAAACTATCTTTGACATTCTTCACAGAATTAGAAGAAACTCTTTTAAAATTCATATGAACCAAAAAAGAGCTTATATGGCCAACACAATCCTAAGCAAAAAGAACAAAGCTAGAGGCATCATGCTACCAGACTTCAACCTATACTACAAGGCTACAGTAACCAAAACAGCATGGTACAGATACAGAAACAGACACATAGGTCAATGGAACAGAATAAAGAACTCAGAAATAAGATCACATATCTACAGCCATATGATCTTCAACAAACCTGACAAAAACAAGCAATGGAGAAAGGATTCCCTATTTAATAAATGGTGCTAGGAGAACTGTCTATCTATATGCAGAAATTTGAAACTGGACCCCTTCCTTACACCTTATACAAAAATGAACACAAGATGGATTACAAATTTAAATGTAAAACCCCAAACAATAAAAGCACTAGTAGAAAGTCTAGCTAATACCATTCAGTACATAGGCACAGGCAAAGATTTCATGATGAAATCACTAAAGCAATTGTAACAAAAGCAAACATTGACAAATGGGATATAATTAAAGAGTTTCTGCACAGCAAAATAAACTATCAACAGAGTGAACAGGCAGCCTACAGAGTGGAAGAAAATTTTTGCAATCTATCCATCTGACAAAGGTCTAATATCCAGAATCTACAAGAAAATTTAACAAATTTACAAGAAAAAAACAACCCCACTAAAAAGTGGGCAAAAGACATGAACAAACACTTCTGAAAAGAAGAAATTCATGTGGCTGACAAACACATGAAAAAAGCTCAACATCACTGATAATTACAGAAATGCAAACCAAAACGACAAGATGCTATCTCATGCCAGTCAGAATGGCGATTATTAAAAAGTCAAGAAGCAACAGATGCTGGCAAGGTTGCAGAGAAATAGGAATGCTTTTACACTGTTGGTTGGAATGTAAATTAGTTCAACCATTGTGAAAGATGGTGTGGTGATTCTTCAGGGATCTAGAACCAGAAATAATATTTGATCCAGCAATCTCATTTCTGGACATATACCCAAAGGAATATAAATGATTCTGTTACAAAAATACATGCCTGTGTATGTTCATTGGAGCACTATTCACAATAGCAAAGACATGTGATATGGTTTAGCCGTGTCCCCCACCCAAATCTCAACTTGAATTGTATCTCCCAGAATTCCCATGCATTATGGGATGGACCCCAGGGGAGGTAATTGAATCATGGAGACTGGTGTTTCCCTTGCTATTCTCATGATAAGTGAATAAGTCTTGTGAGTTCTGATGGTTCATCGGGGTTTCTGCTTTTGCTTCTTCCTCATTTTCTCTTGCCACCACCATGTAAGAAGTGCCTTTCACCTCCTGTCATGATTCTGGGGACTCTCCAGCCATGTGGAACTGTAAGTCCAATTAAACTGCTTTTTGTTCCCCGTTTCAGGTATGTCTTTATCCACAGTGTGAAAACAAACTAATACAGTAAATTGGTACCAGTAGAGTGGGGAGTTGCTGAAAAGATACCTGAAAATATGGAAGCAACTTTGGAACTGGGTAACAGGCAGAGATTGGAACAGTTTGAAGGGCTCAAAAGGAGATAGGAAAATGTGTGAAAGCTTAGAACTTCCTAAAGCCTTGTTGAATGGCTTTGACAAAATGCTGATAGCGATATGAACAATAAAATCCAGGCTGAGGTGGTCTCAGATGGAGACAAGAAATGGGAACTGGAGCAAAGGTGGCTCTTGTTATGTTTTAGTAAAGAGACTGGTGGCATTTTGCCCGTGCCCTAGAGATTTGTGGAACTTTGAACTTGAGAGAGATGATTTAGGGTGTCTGGAAGAAGAAACCTCTAAGGAGCAAAGCATTCAAGAGGTGACTTGGGTTCTGTTAAAGTCATTCAGTTTTACAAGGGAAGCAGAGCATACAAGTTTGGAGAATTTGCAACCTATGTGATAGAAAAGAAAACCCTATTTTCTGGGGAGAAATTCAAGCCAGCTCCAGAAATTTGCATAAGTAGGAAGGAGCCTAATGTTAATCCCCAAGATCATGGGGAAAATGTCTCCAGGCCATGTGAGAGACCTTCACAGCAGCCCCTGCCTTCACAGGCCTAGAGGCCCAGGAGAAAAAAGTGGTTTAGTGTGCTAGGCCCAGGGTCCCCATGCTGTGTGCAGCCTAGGAACTTAGTGCCGTGTGTCCTAGCTGCTCCAGCCATGGCTGAAAGGGGTTAACGTACAGCTCAGGCTGTGGCTTCAGAGAGTGGAAGCCCCAAGCCTTAGCAGCTTCCACGTGGTGTTGAGCCTCTGGGTACACAGAAGTCAAATATTGAGGTTTGGGAACCTCCACATAGACTTCAGAAGATGTTCAGAAATGCTGGGATGCCCAGGCAGAAGTTTGCTGTTGGGGGGGACCCTCATGGAGAACCTCTGCTGGGGCAGTGTGGAAGGGAAATATGGGGTCGGAGCCCCCACACAGTGTCCCTACTGGGGCACTGCCTAGTGGAGCTGTGAGAAGAGGGCCACCGTCCTCCAGACCCCAGAATGGTAGATTAACCGACAGCTTGCACCATGCTCCTAGAAAACCTGTAGACACTTAACACCAGCCCATGAAAGCAGCTGGAGGGGAGGCTGTACCATGCAATGCCATAGGGGCAGAGCTACCCAAGTCCCTGGGAATCCACCTCTTGCATCTGCATGACCTGAATGTGAGACCTGGAGTCAAAGGAGATCATTTTGGAGCTTTAAAATTTGACTGCCCTGCTGGATTTTGGACTTGTGTGGGCCATGTAACCCCTTTGTTTTGGTCAATTTCTTCCATTTGGAGAATGGCCGTATTTTCCAAATACCTATACTCCCATTGTACCTTGGAAGTGATTAGCTTGCTTTTGATTTTGCAGGTTCATAGGCAGAAGGGACTTGCCTTGTCTCAGATGAGACTTTGGTCTGTGGACTTTTGGGTTAATGCTGAAATGAGTTAAGAATTTTTTTTTTTTTTTTTTTTTTTTTGAGACAGAGTCTCGCTCTGTCGCCCAGGCTGGAGTGCAGTGGCCGGATCTCAGCTCACTGCAAGCTCCGCCTCCTGGGTTCACGCCATTCTCCTGCCTCAGCCTCCCGAGTAGCTGAGACTACAGGTGCCCGCCACCTCGCCCGGCTAGCTTTTTGTATTTTTTAGTAGAGACGGGGTTTCACCCTGTTAGCCAGGATGGTCTCGATCTCCTGACCTTGTGATCCGCCCGTCTCGGCCTCCCAAAGTGTTGGGATTACAGGCTTGAGCCACCGCGCCCGGCCAAGACTTTGAGGGACCGTTGGAAAGGCATGATTGGTTTTGAAATGTGAGGACATGAGATTTGGAGGATCCAGGGGCAGAATGATATGGGTTGGCTGTGTCCCCACCCAAATTTCAACTTGAATTGTATCTCCCAGAATTCCCACATTTTGTGGGATGGACCCAGTGGAAATTAATGGAATCATGGGGACTGGTCTTTCCTTTGCTAATCTCATGATAGTGAATAAGTCTCATGAGATCTGATGGGCTTACCAGGGGTTTCTGCTTTTGCTTCTTCCTCATTTTTCTCTTGCTGCTGCCATGTCAGAAGTAACTTTTGCCTCCCCCCATGATTCTGAGGCCTTCCCATCCATGTGGAACTGTAAGTCCAATTAATTCCCTTTTGGTTCCCAGTTTCAGGTGTGTCTTTATCAGCAGTGTGAAAACAGACCAATACAACATGGAATCAACCCAAATCCCCATCAATGATAGACTGGATAAAGAAAATGTGGTACATACACACCATGAAATACTATGCAGCCATAAAAAGGAATGAGATCATGTCCTTTGTAGGGACGTGGAAGGAACTGAAAGCCATTATCCTCAGCAAACTAATGCAGGAAAAGAAAACCAAACACATTATGTTCTCACTTACAAGTGGGAGCTGAACAATGAGATCATAAGGAAGGGAGCAACACACACTGGGGCCTGTCAGGGGATGGAGTTTGAGGAGGGAGAGCACTAGGAAAAATAGCTAATACATGCTGAGCTTAATGCCTAGGTGATGAGTTGATAGGTGCAGTAAACCACCATGGCACACATTTACCTATGTAACAAACCTGCACATCCTACACATATTCCCTGGAACTTAAAATAAAAATTAAAATAAAAAAAAAGAAATACTTGAGTTAAGATAAGGGGTGTTGTAGAGACCAAGGTTCTTGTTATATAGATGAAGGCTCCATGTAGCTGCCTTCAGAGAAAATAGATGGTTAATGTCTTTTTTCAGACCTTAAAGGTGTGACTTTCATTAATCCCTCCTGGATCCAAGGAAGACCTAAAAAGGGAAGCCCTGGCTGCATTAATGGAGATTCTCTACAGATGCAAATTTTCCCCACAAGAGGTGGCTTTGCAGGGCCATTTCAAAATATGCCAGGAATTCAGTTTTTCTGATTTCTCTGGGGTGCCCTTGGCCAAAGCAGGGTCCATTCAGTCACTTGAAGGGCTGAATGATTTTATTTTGGGTTTATACAATCTTAAGTCAAAATAGAAAATGAGGAAAAAAGCCAGGCACGGTGGCTCACTCGTGTAATCTCAGCACTTTGGGAGGCCAAGGGGGTGGATCACCTGAGGTCAGAAGTTCGAGACCAGCCTGGCTAATATAATGAAACCCCATTCTCCACTAATAATACAAAAATTAGCCGGGAGTGGTGGCGGGCACCTGTAGTCCCAGCTACTAAGCTACTCAAGAGACTGAGGCAGGAGAATCCCTTGATTCTGGGAGGCGGAGGTTGTAGTGAGCCAAGATCACGCCATTGCACTCCAGCCTGGGTGACAAGAGCAAAACACTGACAAAAAAAAAAAAAAGGAAAAAAGTTATATTCTCAAAAATGTTCATTGAAAAATTATCTTTGATAGTAAAAGTTGTAAACAAACTAAATTTCAACAAAAGGATAAATTGATCAATTATTGTACATTAATTCAGTGAGTCTTATAGTCATTAAAATGATAATTACAAAGATGTTACAGACACATAGAAAATAGTTTTCGTAAATTTTAGAAGAAAAAAGTGACCAGCTTATTGAAAGTGTTACATGATTTCAATTGTGTTAAATATATATGCTGCTAAAAGAAGGAGGGATGGAATGAAATTGTTTTATAAAAATCATTTTAGTGTAGTAGAATTGTGGCTTTTTAATTTTTAAAAATTATCTTTAATTTTATGGTATTTAAAGAGAATGGAAATAAAATGTAGGGCTTTTTAAAAAACATCTTGAGAACATAAGTATAAAGACTTAAAAAAAGCAGTTCTCCTTCAAAAACAGCTTATAATTCATATATTCAATATTTCTTAAATATTGAATTATTTCTAGCACCTACTATATCCTTTGAGCATTTCGATTTCTTTTGCCATGTGTGTCTTACTACAACAATACAAATTTACTATCATACAATTATGTAGGTCAGAAGTCCAGTATACGTCTCACTGGGCTAAGGCTTTTATTTTATTTTTTTGAGATGGAGTCTTGCTCTGTCGCCCAGGCTGGAGTGCAGTGGCTTGATCTCAGCTCATTGCAAGCTCCACCTCCTGGGTTCACGCCATTCTCCTGCCTCAGCCTCCCAAGTAGCTGGAACCACAGGCGCCCACCACCATGCCCAGCTAATTTTTTGTATTTTTAGTAGAGACATGGTTTCACCGTGTTAGCCAGGATGGTCTCGATCTTTTGACTTCGTGATCCGCCCGCCTCGGCCTGCCAAAGTGCTGGGATTACAGGCGTGAGCCACCGCACCCAGCCTGGGCTAAGGCTTTGTTGCCAAGGCTTTGTTCCTTTCTAGAGGTTCTAGATAAGAATACATTTCCTTACATTTTTCAACTTCCAGAAGCTGCCCACTTTCATTAGCATGTGGTCCCCTTTCTCCATCTTCAGAGTCAGCATCATTCCATTTCTTTGACTCCTCTTTCCATGGTCTCATCTCTCCCTGACTACAGCTAGGAGAGGTTCTCCACTTTTAAGGACCTATGTAATTAGATTTGGCCCACCTAGGTGATCCATGATGATCTCCCATCTCAAAATCTATAACCTTAATCATATCTACAAAGTCTGATTTGCCAGGTAGGGTAATGAAGGAAATGAAAATATTTTATCCCAAAATATATTTGTTTGCCGTATTTTGAGATGGCTGTCCCAGGGCCAGCAGACTGAAGTGGCCCTTCAAAACTGTCTTTTGTAGGGAAAATTTGCATCCATAGAGAACCTCCATTAATTCAACCAGGCCTTACCTTGTCCTGATCTAGGGAAGAGTAACTAAGAGTCCAAAAGAAACAAATATTTACTATCTATCCCTTCTGAAAACTGCTACCTATGAGGTTTGATCTATATAACAAGACTACCTTTGCTAGCCAAGCCTCCTCTTCTGTCCCTCCATAACCTGTCTTGCCACTGAAACCTGACTTACCAACATAATCTATTTTTGGCAATGTTCTGAGCCCTCATTCTTTCTGTAATCTCAAGATGGTAGATAGGCTTTTTTTTTTTTAACCCCTACTCGGGGGTTGGGTGTTTATTCTGAAAGCTCCTATGTATACATGTGAAATAAATTTGTATGCCTTTTTCTCCTATTAATCAGTCTGCCTCATGTCAATCATTTTCAACAAACCTTCAGGAGACCAAGGACCTTGGCCTCTACAGTTACCTGTATATAGATTTTGAGAATTAGGACCCAGACATCTTTGGGGGAGAAGGCATGATTGTGCCTACACATTCCCTACTGTGAATCATTCATACATGTCTAATGAAGTACCTAATTTTTAAAAATAATCTTAAAACTTGGTTTCTTATAGTATTTATTTTTATAGAAGAATATTTTTTCCAAACACTGACAAAGTATCTGCTAGTTATGAAGAACTTAGTTATGAATTTTTAGAACTAATTCATTAATCTCTCTCCCTTTTTTCCCTCCTTCATGAGTATTTAGCCTAAAAGATATTAGGTTGAGTATGTGCTGGATAGAAACACATGCTGGAAGGGAGATAGGTGCAGTGGCCTTGTGCAATGAGACTCAGAAGATATTTACATGTGGGTGGTGGGTAAAGGAAGAGAATGGAGTGGTGGTACACCCACTACAATGGGATGCTAGATTGAGGGTGGGGTAAGGAAGTCATTTACAAGGCTCCCTGGTAAAGGGTGTAAGAACCTGAGAGGAGGAGGAGCACATTCCTTTGGCAGAGCTCTGAGAAGTCATACTCATGAGTGTGAGAGGGACAGCTATGTAAGGGGTATATAACAGTATAAGCAGCTTGGTGAGATATCAGAAACCCAAGTAGGTAAAGGGGCTGTCTGCATATGGGATGGTCATGGCCCCAGCATAATTTGTTACAGCCCAAGCATAGCAGAGATGGCTTCCACATGGAGATGGGGCACAGCAATAATATCCATGACTTGGTGCAGAGCGTCAAAGCCCAAGGAGGATAAGAACACATTCTTTGTAGGTAGGAGCACCATAGTGCAGGGGCTCAGAGATGACATGGTGAAGAATGCATTCACAATCCACACAGTCTGGTACAGACACTATGTCCTGAGATAATTAAGACTGTTTCTACTTCAGACCTGGAGGAGGATTTTGTAGCAGGGGTTGACAATGAACAACAGTGAAATGCTGAAGTCTGAGTGAGGTGAAAAGAGCATTCACATGGTGAAGTGGAGGGGAAGAAAAGTTGGTTACATAAAGGTAGGATTTATCAAATAAATAAACATATTGGGAATAATAGGAGCAAGATTTCTCAGGTTGAGAGAGGAAGTTATAGAAAAAGGAGAAAAATTAGGATAAAACTTCTAGCATTAGTACTGGATTGGAATTGGAGATATTTGTGTGAACTTAAAGTTTTAATGCATGTAGATGGATACAGAAAGAATATAGGTGTGTATGTATTGCAGGTGTATGCATGCTTTCATCCTCAAACTCTGCTCACTGAGAGGGCCTTAGGACACCAACACCCATGTAATAATGAGCGTGCCTAGTCTCAGGTTTTGTTTTCTAAAGGTCATTTTTCACTAAAATAAAACATAACTTCTTGGCTCAATGGCTAATTTCAGGGCTAAGGAAAAAAATGTAAAATGAGCCACTAACATCATGTTGCACATGAAAATAAGGAAGTGCTCAAATAATCATAAGGATATATCAAAAGGACAACAACAAAAAAACTAGCTTGAATGAGGTCTCACTAGTCATATAGGGAACAATTTGTGTATCTAAATAAATAATGATATCAACAGATTTTAACCTATGAAAAAACATTGGAATGCATTTGTGATAAAAATACATATATACATACATAGAGGAAAAATATTGTTAATAAAATAAAAGGAATAATAAAATTTGATGAAGATCACCTATTGGCATCCATCATCACAATATTTAATTCATGCAGAAAACATTAATGGATGGTAAAAGTTTGATGAGAAACAGAATATTTACATAGTCTCAAAGTATCATCCTTCAATACACTTAATTAAGTTGGGAAAAAAAGTAACTTCACCATAGTGAAAACTAGGAGACACCACCTTAATCAAATGTTCAAAATTAACATCATCAAAATGGGACAAATCAAATCTTTACCACCTGATAAGATGCAATCACAAACATTACCTCTGTGATATGCCTGCTGAAACCATTTAATCAGAGAAAACATCAGAGAAACACAAATTGAAAGACATTCTCTAAATAACTGGCTTAAAATCTTCAAAAGTGCCAAGGTCATGAGAGAAAAGAAGACAGAAGAAGGAGGTTGAAGAAGATTAAAAATACAGGGCATCTAAATGCAGTATATGATCTTAAACGAGGGCTGGCTTTATGGGCATGTAGTTTGTGTGGTGGCACAGGGCTCTGTACTTGGAAGAGCCTATGTTTGGCTTAATGTTCTGCTGTTGTCCTCTCAATTCTTAATAATGTTTCAAAAGACCCACATTCATTCTGAACTGAGCCCCAGGTCCCCACAGAGTAGCCAGTCCTGCTCAGATTGAATCCTTTTTCTAAAAAAAGGCATTATTGGGACTATTGACACAATTTGGATTGGGACTACAATTTAAATAAGAATGGAATGTTATGTCCTGATTTTGGCAATTATATTGAGTCACGTTAAGGAATGTCTTTATAGGAAATACACACTAAAATATTTGGGTGTTAGGCCAAATGTGACTGAGTAACTTTCAAATGATTTAGGGGAAATACTTTCTGCACTATGATTACAACCTTTCTGTAGGTATGAACTTATTTTAGAATAAGAAAAAAAAGCAATTCATCAAATCCTCTGTAAAATCAAGAATTGGTGAATTCAAACATGTATGGAGGGATCTGAAGGGCATTATATTGAGTGAAATAAATAAACTCTAAAGGTTACTTACTATACACAGCATTTATAAAACATTCTCAAAGTGATAATATCAGGTCATTGGATGCTGAGGACTGGAGTTCAGAGAGGGTGTGATTATTAAGGGATAACACAGGACATTTCTTTGTGGTGATGAAACAATTCTAGATGATCCAGAATTTTCATGTAGGAAGGGCTTAGGGCAAAAAATATGGTAAGAAAATTTACAGGAAGAGAGTAAGAATGAGGGTTATCTTAAAGCTTTATTTTGTATGGGGAGCTCACTGATATGACCCAAGCTATTTTGGTTACTGGGCCACCACCTGTGGGACTTTATCAAAAGGCAGACAAAAAGGGAGGAGACTTCAGCCCCCTGAATCCATTTTATAAGATTCTCATTAATCTAAGAATTTTTTCATAAACTAAATTTAAGGCCTGGTGGCTCATGCCTATAATCCTAGCTCTTTGGTAGGCCAAGGTGGGAGAATCACTTCTGCTCAGGAGATCAAGACCAGTCTGGGGAACATAGCAAGATCCTTGTCTACACATACACACACAAAAATAATTAGTGTGGTAGTGCACTAGACAGTCAATTCATCAAGACAGGGAAATAGAGAAAGAGTAATTAACATAGAATCTCTGTGCAGGTGACCAGGGTTCTATTGTTACTCAAATCAGTCTCCTTGAAAACTTGGGGATCAGGGTTTTAAGGACAATTTGGTAGGTAGGGGCCAGTAGGTCAGGAGTGCTGATTGGTTGCGTTAGAGATGAAATCATAGGGAGTTGAAGCTGACTTCTTGTGCTGTCAGTTCCTGAGCGGGGGCGACAAGACCGGATGAGCCACTTTGTTGATCTGGGTGGTGCCAACTGATCCGTCAAGTGCCAGGTCTGCAAAATCTCTCAGGCACTGATCTTAGGTATCACAATAGTGATGTTATCACCAGGAGCAGTTTGAGGAGGTTTAGAATCTTGCAGCCAGCCTCCAGCTGCATGACTCCTAAACCATAATTTTTAATCTTGTGGATAATTTGTTAGTCCTGCAAAGGCTGTTATTGTCTTTGTTTCAAAGTATAAACTAAATTCCTCCAAAAGTTAATTTGCCCTACACCCAGGAGTGAACAAGGACAGCTTGTGGGTTACAAGCAAGATGGAGTTGGTTAGGTCAGATCTCTTTCACTGTAATAATTTTCTCATTTATAATTTTGCAATGGCAGTTTCAACCTTGTCTCAAAAAACATTTTTTAACTAAATTTGATTAAAAGTTGAACATTGTTCCTATAGGGAAAATATTTTATTTGTATCATTTGTTAGTTAAAAGGTACTCAAATAGGACAAGAATCTCCTTTATGAGAAGGTTTTGAAGGTCCCTTTCTTAACCAGTGAGCTAAGACAGAAAACCATGAAAGGCTATATTTGTATGCTTATATATAAAATCTCACAAAAAGGTAAAAGTTGATGAAGACAATCTAAGGTTCCATTCAATTTCACTAAATTTTAGACAAGCTTTTATATCACCTAGGACCCTGACCTTCCTTTTCTTAGAACATTTACTTTAGAAAACATATAATTGCACATCCTTTCTCTGGCCCTTTGAGATGTAAATTTTTTCAAAGCTTCTAGCTTGTTTTAGAACTGAAGAATGGCATTTTGAAGGACCCGAGAGCCATTTCATCGAACTGTAATTGTCAAGAAAGATAAGCCACCCCTCCTTATCAACCCCAACTTCAGTTTCTGTGGGAGGGTGGGGGCCTAACATTGCCCTTGTTCCAAGTTGTAAAATTGCCTCCAACCATGAAGATACAAGAAAAGTTATTTTTCCTTTGAGTAAGGCCAATTAGCAAACTCAGATGGCCCCTATCCCAACTTTTAACAACTCTCCAGCTCTTTGTCTGGGGTGAGGGTGGGTGGTGGGTGACTGGGTATTCAGACATCCTATTGCTGACAATAGTATAGAAATGAAATCAACTTCTCTCTGCTTGTTTTGTCTGATGCAATCTTTTTCTCTTTGATAATGTTTAAAACTGATAACAAATATCAGTCCACATATTTTCCAATTTGGGGAATATTTCTAGAATTCTCAAAGAACACACGTATTTATTTTTATTTTACTGAAGGGCACAAATGATAAATGGATTGACTAAAGTAGTTTCAAGGCTAGTCTAGTTTCATTTAAAATACATAGAGATTATATAGGAAGGTTTTTATACAATGTCCATTAAAATTAATAATTTCAAAATACTCTCAGAGGCATGTGAACCAGAACAATATTGAATAGGAGCTGGGTAAAATGAGGCTGAAACCTACTGGGCTGCATTCCCAAACAGTTAAGGCATTCTAAGTCACAGGATGAGATTGGAGGTCTGCAGAAGATACAGATCATAAAGACCTCGCTGATAAAACAGGTTGCAGTAAAGAAACCGGCTAAAACCTACCAAAACCAAATGGCCGCGAGAGTGACGTCTGGTCATCCTCACTACTACGCTCCCATCAACGCCATGACAGTTTACAAATCCCATGACAACGTCAGGGAGTTACCCTGTATGATCTAAAAAGCGGAGACATGAATAATCCACCCCTTGTTTGGCATATCATTAAGAAATAACCATAAAAATGGGCAACCAGCAGCCCTTGGGGCTGCTCTGTCCATGGAGTAGCCATTCCCTTATTCCTTTACTTTCTTAATAAACTTGCTTTCACTTTGCACTGTGGACTCGCCCTGAATTCTTTCTTGTGTGAGATCCAAAAACCCTCTTTTGGGGTCTGGATCGGGATCCCTGTCCTGTAACGTTACTGTCCTTTTATAAAATAATAGAAAACCAGGTAGCAATTGCCCTCGTAACTGCTGAGCTTAGAAATAAGTAATTCAATGGAGATTAAACACCTATAAAAAAGGGAAGGAAGAGTTAATTGAGTGAGTGATTCTGTTGCTAAGGTAACTTAGGAAAGATTGGATGATCTGTTCAAAATCCTTTTTTTTTTTTTTTCTGGAAACGAAGATGAGAAAATAAAGAAATACAGGATATAGAGAAAGGCACTTCAGAACATCTTAGATATTGGATAGGCAACTCTGAGAAGCAAGGCTAGTTACTTGTCATGAGAATACTGAGGCTGAAACAGAACATGTTTAATTTACTGGAATTCAAGTCTTAGCCTGAATACTCTATTTAAATTATTGGTAGAAATCAACTAGTCTTTCAGGCTAAAAATTTAGTAGTCATACTAGGCTTCTCACTTCTTCCCATAGTACCATAGTACATCTCCAGGAGAGATGTCCTTTAGTCTTTTGTCTCCTGGATAAATATGACACTATCAGTCTAAGGACAGCCTAACATTTCACTCAGTTTAATCATTGGTAAAGGCTTTTATCACACTTAAGATTTAAGTGGGGAAGGTTTATCACAAACCTAGCGCCTAGAATTTTTTTTCAATGGCTCAATCTGCTGAAGGGAAAAACTATAATCATTTTTCTGACAGTAGAAAGAAAAGCTGACTTTACTAAGAAGTTTTTAATAACAGTTGTACTTAGAGGGTAAGATTATCTATATTAGTTTAGTTGTTTGTATTATTTAAGCTCTTTTTCCTTTATTCTGCAATTCTCGCACTTTAGCATGAAGTAATTCACCTGGAGTTGAGCTCTATCTCTAGAATTTCGGATGCAGTAGGTCGTACCTTGGTGATGATGATGCTGCTGGTCTGACAGTCACATCTGAGAAGGACAGCCTTAGTGGATTTTGACTATGCTTGTAAAAATGCAGAATTGACTATTAGTGCATAATTATTTTTATAATAATGAATTGTGCATGAAAACAAAAAAGAGGGAAAATACGTTACTCTCTCATCTTTTATTAATAGTCAGATGTAATCTTTGTGTTTAAACTTTAGATCCACTCTTCATTTGATGTAAACACTACTAATATTCCACTCTTCATTTGCTGGAAACATTTACCAATATAGGCAAAATATCTGGGAAGAAAAACCAAATCTTTTGGGCTTGTTTTTCAAAATCAACTATTTCAAGTGACAGCAAATTTCAGCAATGAATGCTGAAAACTTATCTATAAGTCACCATTCTATCTAAATTTCAGACGACTATTGCCCTACAAAATTACCTGGTGAAAAAGTGTGTCATGAAGAATATCTAGTTCACTGTTATTTTCTAGAAATAAAGAGCTAACAGCTTCTGTTTTTAAGGAAAAAAAAAAAATCCTATTGCTTTTTTCTTTTTCTTGTTTTTTTTGAGATGGAGTCTCTTTCTCCCTGTTTCCCAGGCTGAAGTGCAGTGGCGTGATCGTGGCTTACTGCAACCTTGACATCCTAGGCTCAAGCAATCCTCCTGCCTCAGCCTCCTGAATATCTGGGACTGTTAGCAGTGGCAAATATCTGAGTTACCAGCAGCAAATCCTTACATGTCTGCAGCAACCTCAATTCTTGCCTCCTCAGAAGAAAGGATTCAGCTGAAGAGCATGAGTCAGAAAAAAAGACTGAGGCAACTTTCAGATGAGAAGTGGAAGTTTATTCAAAAGCTTTAGAGCAGGAAAGAAAGGGACATACACTTGGAAAAGACCCAAGTAGGCACTCTGGACATCACATGCAGTATTTGACCTTTTGACTTGGGGTTTTGTATGTTGGCATACTTCTGGGGTTTTGCATTCCTTTTCCCATTATTCTTTACAGGGGGTGGGCTGTTTCGCCACTTAGTACGCAGGCTCGAGCCCACTTGCTCAGTTCCTGAGATCTTATTGGAAGCTGCCAATTACTAATTTCATGTGTTTTTAATCTTTTGGGAAATTGCCTCTCCCTGGTGCTGTCTGCAACCAACTATCATTTTAGAGAGCTAGTGCGACAACTGCCAGACCATCACTTGATGGTTGTCTGACATTCCTGGTGGGTAGCAGGGAGCCCCCTCTTGCCCCATTCATGCCTGTCTAGGTACCTACTATAACAGGACCACAGGCATGCTCCATCACAATCGGTTAATTTTTATAGGGATCAGGTCTCACTATGTTGCCCAGGCTGGTCTCGAATTCCTGGGCTCAGGTGATTCTCCTGCCTCAGCCACCCAAAATGCTGGATTTACAGGGATGAGCCACTGTTCCGGGTCTGCTGTATGCTTCTTATGTTTCCTTTTGGGATTTTTCTTTTTATTAATAATGTTTTGCTATACAATTTTAAATAGGCCAGACAAAATTGTTCATGCCTGTAATGCCAGCACTTTGACAAGCTGAAACAGGAGGATTACTTGAACCCAGGAGTAGTTTGAAACCAGCCTGGGCAACATTGGGCAAACCCCACATCTACTAAAAAAAAAAAAAAAAAAAAAAAATTAGCCGTGCGAGGTGGCTTGAGCCTATGGTCCCAGCTACTTTGGAGGCTAAGGTAGGGTGATCTGCTTGAGCGAGCCGTGATCATGCCACTGCACTCCAGCCTGGGTGACAGAATGAGGTTCTGTCTTGAATAAATAAATAAATTTTTTAAAAAGATAAAAATTTAAAATATATAGAGCATTTGGAAAACTGAAGAATATTTAAAAACCTGACTATTACTACCTAGAGATAACAATTATCGACAATTAACTGGTTTTGTTCCATCTTTTTATTAATGTTGTTTACTTGGTTGGCATGATAGTGAATATTCAAATTAAATTCCTTATATTTTTGCTTCAGAATTAAAAGAAATATTTACTCATGACTAAATACTTTTGAAAAAATGATCTTTAGTAACTGCATCAACATTTACTATAGATATATAATATAAATTACTTGATTCCATACGTTTAACAAGATAACTTTGACGAGTTGATGGGTGCTGACGAGTTGATGGGTGCAGCACACCAACATGGCACAAGTATACATATGTAACAAACCTGCACGTTATGCACATGTACCCTAGAACTTAAAGTATAATAAATAAATACATAAATAAATAAATAAATAAATAAATAAATAAAATAATCACTTTAGATTCTTAGCACTAGTCTCTAAAATGGGTTGCTTTTTCTAACAGAAAAACAGGGCTCTTGTTGACTGTGGCAGTGCTAACCTCTAGAAATGTATTACTGACATTAACCCATTTACATCACTGTCAATGATGTATTGTAGAAGGTAGGGCTATATCAACTTTAATGTAGTTCAAGAAAAATTTTACCAAGTTTCTCTGGAGAGAAGAATTGAATAACACTTTAAACACTGGCCTCCCCACCTATAAAAACAGTGGCTTGGGCTAGCATGAAAGCAGTGGAGGTAGTGATTGAAGAAATAGCTTCTGTAAAAAAAAAACTTCCAGATGGTGAACATGGGGCAGAATGTCCCTGAATGAAAGGCAGCTTTAGAAAATACCATAAAAAGCATTTAAGCCATTCAGAGCTCTGGTAGGAAGTTGAAATGAAACCTTCCAGTGATTCTGTTTGGGTGCTGGGGGAGAGAGAGTGTGGCTTGAAGTTAAAATATATTTTAGTTACCACTCTAAATGTCTCTCACAGACTATTATTATCCTTTCTCAAACCAGTGCCAGGAGAAATAACTAAAACTACTCTGTGTCATTATTGTGTCTAGATATTTATTTATTCATTCATTTATTTTTCATTTTAGGAGTAGAGCCCTTACTGGATGCATATAAACATCTAATAAGTGTAATAGTTACTTACTCATATTTGTGCTCCCAGATCTTAGCACTGTGTTTGGGCCACATTGAATATTCAATTAACATTTGTTGCAATAATAAATGAAAGTTTAAAATAGTCTAAAAGTTGAGTAGGTGTCTTGCTATTTCTCAAACATTTCAAGCACACCTTCACCTCCAGGAATCTGCACTGGCTATTCTCTTTGCCTACAATGCTTTTCTCCATGACTTTCTTCTTCTCTTTTCAATCCCCCCAGATGTCACCTTCCCAGTGAGGCCTGCCCTGACAACCATATTTAAAACTTCGGTCATCCTTCCCACATCCACACACCCACAGAACCACTTCCTATCTCCTTTCTCTGCTTATCTTTAGCCATTACACTTATGGCCATCTGATTTACTATGCACTTTCTTTAGTTATTCACTTATATTCTGTATTTTTTTCTCTAGAACATAAGTCTCGCGAAGGCAGGGAATTTATTTTATCTTCTGACATATTCTCAATGACAAAAAAAAAAAAAATGATGGGGGTGGGTGTGGAGGCTCACAATTCTAATCCTGGGACTTTGGAAGGCTGAAGCAGAAGGGTCATCTGAGGCTAGGAGCTCAAGATCAGCCTGAGCAACTTAAAGAGACTCCCTCTCTCCCTTTCTCTCTATCTCTCTCCATATAGGTAGATGGACACACACACACACACAGACAACATATAGAATAAAAACATTAAAAAGTAAATACATTGCTTGGCATGCTGTTGGTGTCCAACAAAAACTTGTAGAATATATAAATGGATGAATGTATATTATACCATTTCATGAGCCAATGCTGCTGAGAATGCAATGGATGTATCACATCACTGGACACTGAGGTTAGCAAATATCATAAGGCAAAATAGTATAGCAGAATTGCTTACCCACAATAGGACCAGAACAGAGTGAATTTTATTAACTTCACATGGCTGAAACTTTTAAGAGTTCTTTAGATATAACTGCAATGAAAACTGGAACCACACTTTAGTTATGTTTTTGGTACATATTTATGTTTCAGTTCATGGTTTAATAAACCACATAGGTCATTTTATAGTGAAGGATTAGTCATTCTCAGTTATTCCTGATTTTTTTTCATATAAAATGTTAATTAAGTTAAATGACCCTTGAAGAATTGTTCAAAATAGACAAATGGTTCAGCTTGACCTAACTTAAATTCAAGATTCTGAGGTTTGGAAGAGTAATTCTCCCTATAAAATAGTCTTTTAAAAAAATATACAGCCTAAATAAAATTTATCCATTTTAATGGTACTACGTTTCGTGATGATAGAGTCTAGGCAAAAGATCAGATAAAGATACATTTATCCCTGCTTTGTTGAAATACACTTCATTTCTAACCTCCAATCCCCTACCTTATTCAAAATAATTAAATGCCTAAATCCACGCAAGATTACTCATTGCCTTATATCCTAATACTAACTCAGGTTTACTCAAAACACGTAACAGCAGCTGGATCCTAGAATCAATTTCAAGGTCAGCCACTAACAACATGACTATAAGTAAATTTCTTGAACTCCCTGGCCTTCAGTTTGTTGACCTATAAGACAAGATGGCTAGACTTCATAGAATATTGTTAAAGTCCCTTACAGTTCCAAAAGCTTCACTTCATATAATTAAAATGTTTTGTAGAAAATGGTGAGTAAGCTCTAACTCCTGAAGTTATGTTTGCTTTTAAAATAGGAACAGATGGCTGGGCCAGGTGACTCATGCCTGTAATCCCAGCACTTTGGGACGCCAAGGTGGGCAGATCACCTGAGGTCAGGAGTTCAAGACCAGCCTGGCCAACATGGTGAAACTCCGTCTCTACTAAAAAAGAAAAAAAAAAAAAACTTAACCAGGCATGGTGGTGGGCACCTGTAATCCCAGCTACTCGGGAGGCTAAGAGGCAGGAAAATCGCTTGAACCTGGGGGGCGGAGGTTGTAGTGAGCTGAGATTGTGCCACTGCACTCTAGCCTGGGTGACAGAGCAAAAATCAATCAATCAATAAAATAGAAACACATAAATCTTGATAGATATTCATGAAATTATGTCTAAAATATTTTATAAAGATACCTTAGTAATACCCACAGAGTACTGGTCCACAAGCAGAGCAGCCAGTCCCACTTTGTTTCCTGTCCTGAAATCCAGGGGACTCAAGGTCTTTTGCCTTATATTTCACATTACCAGCCATTGCTGCATGGAGGATGTCATGCCTTAGAATTGCTGTAATGCCTTAGAAAGAATCCCAGGGTAAATAACCTTTAGTTGTTCTGTAATAAAGAAGTATGTTGCATCCCTTTTTAAATTGGCTAAAGTATTTCTTTGGAATGAGGTTGCCAATGAAAAGTGAATGAATTGCTAAGGAATAAAGAAGTAGACAGAGGATTTGATTATCTCTGTAACTATTGTAGCAAGTTGGAAAAGCAAAAGCTAAGGAGTTTGTATCGCTTCTCAGGCACTTAATAACTTGAGGCAAAGAGCAAGTTGTACAGATATTTCTCAACCTTAGTTTTATCTTTTTATATTAACAGTAATACTCAATTTGGGATGAGCATTGAACGGTGAGTTAGGGCTCTACAAAACATATATGCTATAACCTTTAAAAAATTAAATAAAATGAAGCAACAATAGCTGAGCTGAAGTATAACGTAAAAATTATGAGCAGTGCAAAAACGGAACAGAAGTATAAAAGAGTGAGGGATAGAGTTATTAGCTGGGCTCTGGCAGTAAGCAGTAACAACCACAAGTTCAGTCATTGATGGGTAAGAAGAATTAAAATTACTGTGTGAGAGATGGACATCAGAGACATGCTTCCTGCCTTTGCACTCTGGGAATATCAGAAATGAATCTAAATTACATTCTGTTTCTGTGACTAGGTCTGCCATAACCCCAACATCTCCTCAGATTCAGTAACCCTGGGCTAGGTGGAGATTGGTAAAAAAAAAAAAAAACCAGTTACAATATTATGTTCACAGGGAGAAAAAACAAAAGCAAATTGGCCTGCAAATGAAAATTCAAGCCATGTTAGGAAAACTAATTCTGAAAAGACAGCCAACAAAATCAATAACTCCAGCAGTATTTGCAGATGGTCAAAAGACAAATATCTAAGAAGGAACAGAAACTATGAAATAAAGATATAGAAATAAAATAAGATCTAGTGAATATGCAAAATAATTTATGAGAAAACTTTGAAATAAAGTAAAATTACTGATGTTAAAAGATAACAATAGATGAAATAAACATTTGACGGAGTAGAGATGAACAGCAAATTAACAAATAGGAAGAGGATATGGAGGGATTCAGTAAGAATGCACTGGAAGAAGCAAAAAGATTAAAATAAGTTGAAAAAGTACTTAAGAGACATGGAGTACAGAAAAAATGATTTCGCACTCGTCTACCACAGAGGTTTGCCAAACTACTTGCTGAGAACAATATCCAGCTTGCCACCTGTTTTTATAAATAAGTTTTTATTTAAACACAACTACGCCCATTCAATGTATATACTGGCTTATCATTGTTTTTATGGTACAATGACAGGGTTGAGTAGTTGTAACAGAGCCCATATGACCTTCAAAGTCTAAAGTATTCACTCTCTGGTTCTTTGAGAAAATGTTCACTGACGTCTGATCTAATAGGTATTAATAAATAAGACTAGAGTGAATGGTAGTAAAGCAATATTTGAATCAAAAGATGATTGCAAAGTTTCTACAATCTAAGAAACACATGAGTCTTCAGATTAAAAGCACACTCCAGGCTGGGCACAGTGGCTCACGCCTGTAATCCCAGCACTTTGGGAGGCCGAAGTGGGCAGATCACGAGGTCTGGAGATTGAGAACATCCTGACTAGCACAGTGAAACCCCATCTGTATTAAAAATACAAAAACTTAGCTGGGCGTAGTGGTGGGTGCCTGTAATCCCAGCTACTTGGGAGGCTGAGGCAGGAGATTCGCTTGAACCCAAGAGGCAGAGGTTGCAGTGAGCCGAGATTGCGCCACTGCACTCCAGCCTGGGTGACTCTGTCTCAAAAAAAAAAAAAAAAAAAAAAAATGCACTCCAAGTACTAAACAGGAAAATAAAAATAAATGCACACTGTACATAGATTTATTTCAATGCAGTTGAAGAGCTTCACAATTAGAGAAAATGTTTTAAAAGTTACTAGTGCAAAAAGATGGATTAAAAGAACATGGGCTGATAGTATACTTCTTAACCACTCACTATTGAGGCAAAGAGACAATGAAAAATATTCTTAAAACACAAAGTGAAAATAACTACCAGAAGTTTATGTATAAGCAAATAAACCTTGAAAAGTAGAGGCCATATAGAGCCTGATAAATCTTACTGCCTATTGAAGCTCAAAAAAAAAGATGCATTTTAGAAAGAAAAAAGACAAAGCAGGAAGCTATAGAAAACTAGTTATAATGGTGACCACAAAAATTAATAAAATAGTCACTACAAAACAAGTAATATAGTTTGCATATTAAATAAAAGAATGAAACTAAAATGAAATAATTATGGTAAGACTGTAGAGGCTGAGACAATAATTAATGCATAAAATCTGAAATATTGTGTAAAATGGTCAGGAGGAAGTTAGAAATACTGACAATTATAGACTGTTCTCAAAATTAGAGTTAAATATCTATCTTTAAAAGTAAGGAAAACACTAAGTAGAAATCAATTGGTAGGCTTCAAATCAGCAGAAGGATACAAGAGATTCTAGAAGACTTTCTCAATCCAAAAAAAAGGAAGGGTGAAAGGAGGAAGAAGGATGCCAGGAAAATAATTTTAACACAATAAGTTATTAATGAGTTTATATGAAGGGTCACAATAAATATACAAAACTCCACCTTATAAGAGACAGAGGTTATTAAAATAATACTACTATTGATTATGATACTGTTGTAATGGGCAACTGAAGTAAGCAAAAGTATCTAGTGTCTGGTACATAGTAGATACACGGTAAATGGTAGGTATTATTGCTGTTGTTCTTGTTTCCACTGCTATGGCTGATGTTACCATTTATAAGGGCATGGTGAGAAAGAAAAATGGACTTTAAAAAGTAACAAAATGAATATCTATATGCAGAAAATCTCAGCTGGACATCATCCAAGGCTTCAGGAAAATCAGTGATATATGTATATTTTTAATAGCCAATTGAAATGTGTTTGTTGTGGCTCTAACTACAATAAACACTGACTGTCATCATCACTGACATTTTTAGCAATGGTGCCAAGTATTGAAGCAGCCTGGAAGATTTAAGTGCTGCTTTCTGAAAAGAGTGCTGCTCAATGAAGACTTATGGCAATGTCAGGGTTAAGTAGCATGTACTCAGCAGTTATAAATAGTGAACACTGAGACTGTGTCTAATGGCCTGAGTTGTATTATTAAAAAAACCAATGAAAATCGCAAACTAGGAGTTTGGAAGAGCAGAGACTCTGGTGAATGGCAGTGAAAGGACACTCACTTACATAAAAGCAGCCTTTTGGTACTTAACTCACCTTCAAGGCCATTCCAGTGCTAGTGTTTTCTCTCAAAATACATCTTTTATAAATGTTAGGTAATCTGTGAATTCTGTAAGCCAGTCAAAACTCCAAGCAAAACCCAAATTAATTTTCATCCTTAAATTATCTCACCACGGTTTAAAAAAATGCTGGGAAATTCTTCTGCAAGGCAAGATTAAAAGATAATTAAACATAGAGGACTGGGTTGTAGTGTTTGAACTATACATCTAAATTGGATTCAGAGGTGTATTAGTCTGTTCTAACGCTCTCATGAAGAACTGTCTGAGACTGGGTAATTTATAAAGGAAAGAGGTTTTATTGACTCACAGTTCTGCAGGGCTGGGGAGGCCTCAGGAAACTTACAATCATGGCAGAGAGGAAAGCAAATACATCCTTCTTCACGTGGCAGAAGGAGAGACAAGTGCTGAGCAAAGGGGAAAGCCCCTAATAAAACCATCAGATCTCATAAGAACTCACTATCATGAGAACAGCATGGAGGTAACCAGTCCCATGATTCAATTACCTCCCACCAGGTCCCTCTTACTACGTATGGGGATTATGGGAACTACAGCTCGAGATGAGATTTGGGTACGGACGCAGACTGTATCAAGAGGTATAGAGGGTGAGTAATTTATTGGTTTTTATTTTATAAATCCGTTCTGATTATTCAGAATGAAGGCACAGGTGTTGTTTGGTGGTGGTGATGGTAGTGATTTTGCATGAATCTGTATGTGTTTGTAATTATGCATATATCTGTGTATCTTCATGCCTCTGCTTTAATAAGCAGGACCTAGCTGGACTGGAGAGGAACCGTTGTCACTATTTTTGTTTTCAAAAACTTCAGATTCTCTTACCAAGGTGCCAGAATTACATTTTTTTGCAAGTGTTTAACACCTCAGCTCTTCATCAAACCAGCCCTTCCCTTTGCTCTTCATGTAACCTGCTGTAGTAATTTGCTGGCACTGGCAGGCTTTTATTTATTAGGAGGAAACCTGAGGTTGTTCCCATTGAGAGGAAATAGTAAGAAATGTAATTTTTTTTTAAAAAAGGAAAGAGTAGAATTCTCCAAGCATCCTGGAAAGTAAGGCATTTGGAGAGACATTGCCCTCAAACATTTTGGGCATCAACCTAATCATAAAGACAATGAGAACCCAGGGCAGCAGTGGCTCACCTTCTAAGGAGCAACTGGAGTCTGGTTACAAGCAGCCCTGTGTGGGCCTGGGCTCATAAAGGAGGATGAAGGAAGAACTTGTGGGAATCTGAAAAGACTGAGCTTCAGCACTTTGTCTTTGAATACTTAGAGTAAGGGCAAGGACTTGGATGGCAACCATGTGCATTTTCTCTGCTTAACTACCTCTTTGCAGCTGGACTGATGCCTACTGCCTTAATTAGGCACCTCACTCCATACAGAAAGGATGGCACAACAGGGCTGCGTCATGTTCATATAATGTCCTCTGTCCCCTTTGGATCGTAAGAGCTGTGTTTGATAATAAAGCTGATTTGTATCTTTTTCTTTTTCTTAACCTTGGCTCTACAGCATGTGAAACGTCTGCAGCAGTACTCATCTCACCAAAGGAGCTATATCTCACTAGCCACGTAACTCTACATTTGACATACCGGTGACAAAAACAATTGGGATTTAGCTCTCTCACCATAACCTTATAAAACCTGACAGCCAGATGGTCAAACACATTTGAGTGACAGAAGCTAAACACAAAAGGAAAAATATATAATATATATATATTTTTGCTTTTCCAGTGCCTTCTTAGTGAATCCCTCCATATCCTCTTCCTGTTTGTTAATTTGCTGTTTATCTCTACTCTGTCAAATGTTTATTTTGTCTATTGTTATCTTTTAACATCTGTAATTTTACTTTATTTCAAAGTAAATTTATATTATATGTTTTTGATATATATATAAATTTATGATAATATAAATTTATATATACACACACATAGTATGTGAGTAAGGCTTCCATTCAAATTAAAAAGCACAGCTGACAAAAATTTTCAAAACCCTGTGAAAACTGCATGGCAAAAAACAAAAAACAACAACAAAAAAAACTTGCCTTGCGATAAGGCAAACGTTCTCAGATTCTTAGTTAAGAAAAATAATAAAATGAACTCGTTTTTGGTACATGTTTGTTCTGATCTGAAATATCTTGACATATATTTGAAAACTCTGGCTATCTTTGGCTTTTGGGTCATGTTCTTATCTAAATCCCTTATGTCATTCAGTGTTTTGCAAAGAAAAGCTTAGATAATTTCAGATGGCGCTGGAGAAAAACAAGCCTCTAGAATGTAAACAATGCAATGTTTACCTCTTTAACTTCTGCAGATCACATCACCTTTTTGAGCTGACAGTAATTTGCAGAAAGCAGTAGAGACTGGGTCCAATGCTCATAAAGAATGAATCGAAGCGGTTTAAAGTTATCCAAATACTTTTTTTTAAAATTGTATTTCTTTTTATTTATTTATTTATTTATTTATTTATTTATTTATTTTAATTTTTTTAAATTATATTTTAAGTTCTAGGGTACATGTGCACAACGTGCAGGTTTGTTACATATATATACTTGTGCCATGTTGGTGTGCTGCACCCATCAACTCGTCAGCACCCATCAACTCGTCATTTATATCAGGTATAACTCCCAATGCAATCCTTCCCCACCTCCCTCCCCACAACAGACCCCGGTGTGTGATGTTCCCCTTCCTGTGACCAAGTGTTCTCATTGTTCAATTCCCACCTATGAGTGTGAACATGTGGTATTTGGTTTTCTGTTCTTGCAATAGTTTGCTAAGAATGATGGTTTCCAGCTACATCCATGTCCCTACAAAGGACACAAACTCATCCTTTTTTATGGCTGCATAGTATTCCATGGTGTATATGTGCCACATTTTCTTAATCCAGTCTGTCACTGATGGACATTTGGGTTGATTCCAAGTCTTTGCTATTGTGAATAGTGCCACAATGAACATATGTGTGCATGTGTCTTTATAGCAGCATGATTTATAATCCATTGGGTATATACCCAGTATTGGAATGGCTGGGTCATATAGTACTTCTAGTTCTAGATCCTTGAGGAATCGCCATACTGTTTTCCATTATGGTTGAACTAGTTTACAATCCCACCAACAGTGTAAAAGTGTCTTCATTTCCCACATCCTCTCCAGCACCTGTTGTTTCCTTGACTTTTAATGATCACCATTCTGAATTGGTGTGAGATGGTATCTCATTGTGGTTTTGATTTGTGCATTTCTCTGATGGCCAGTGTGATGATGAGCATTTTTTCATATGTCTGTTGGCTGTATGTATGTCTTCTTTGAGAAATGTCTGTTCATATCCCTGCCTACTTTTGATGGGGTTGTTTGGTTTTTCTTGTAAATTTGTTTGAGTTCTTGTAGGTTCTGGAGATAGCCCTTTGTCAGATGAGTAGATTGCACAAAATGTTTCCTACCCCTGTAGGTTGCCTGTTCCCTCTGATGGTAGTTTCTTTTGCTGTGCAGAAGCTCTTTAGTTTAATTAGATCCCATTTGTCAATTTTGGCTTTTGTTGCCATTGCTTTTGGTGTTTTAGACATGAAGTCCTTGCCCATGCCTATGTCCTGAATGGTATTACCTAGGTTTTCTTCTAGGGTTTTTATGGTATTAGGTCTAACATTTAAGTCTCTAATCCATCTTGAATTAATTTTTGTATAAGGAGTAAGGAAAGGATCCAGTTTCAGCTTTGTATTTATCCAAATACTTTTAAAGTAAGTGTAGTGAGTTATAATTTTCTGTTGCCTCGGCATCCATTTTGAATACAAGTTCACCTTCCTCATACCAAAAGCAAGGCTCAGTCACCCTTGAGACAATTTCCAGTTCTATACCACAACCAAATGACTTAAGCTGGTGGTCAGAGATAAGAACTTAGTGGCACCTCTTCTGCCTGCCAGACTGGACTCCCCACTTTCCTGCTACCTCCTTTAAACCATTCAGGCATTTGCCTGCAAACTTAAAGGGATCCACATCCTACTACTCCCTTTTACATTCCGCTAGTTGCCCAGGTGCTTATTCTGTCTCTCTCTACTTAACCCTTCATTCTTGTCTCATATCACCTGGGGATAGAGGACTGCTCTCCTGGCCCAGGATCTGTAAGTAAAAAATCTTTGAACTTGTTTCCTGCTGTGATGGTAAATTAAATGTGCACCTTCCATTAGAAGAACTAGGGACTGTCCCAGGTTTTCTCCCTGATACCAGGGAGAACACAAAGTCAGGCTCCTAGAGCCAGAGTGATGATCAGGAAGGCATCAACTGGACAGAGGTCAGAAAAGAGCCACAAGGGCATCTGCCAAAATGAACAAATTTCCCCTGTGAGGGACTGACTCCTGGTCACAGGTCAGACAACTAGTCTTTAGGTTGTCTGCCAGGTACGCCAGGTAAAAGAAGTATCCTCTGAAAAACACATTGTAAACATCCATGTCCAGCTCCCCTTCATTTCTCATTAGGGCAGAGCTGCTAGCACCATGGTACTGGAGCTCACATTTAGCTGGAGGCTCTCAAAACAGTGAGCCACCCTTCTTGACAGGTGTTAGATATGTTACCATGAAAAAGCTGTAGGGCTATAAACAGCAGTTACACCTCCACTAATCATGTATATCAGAGCTAAATTATAATGACAAAACAAAAAAGGGCTAAATATAACTGAAGGCAATGTTATATCCTATCTCTGTGTGTTTCAGAATGTTAGTCATCCAAAGTAATTCAGGAGTCCCCAAGCTTTTAGAGGAAGCATCACACTATCCACTTCAGGCATTCATAGCAGAGGATAAAAACCATCTTTCACAATAGGCTTCATGGATATTTTAAATTAATGTTTTAAAAGTGACTTGAATGTGTTAAAGTACTACATGGTGATTAGATGTTGTGATTATGTGTTTATGAAGGCTATATTTATACGTTTATATCTGGTACTATGAGCTCAGAGCAAAAGTAAATTGGTCTAGGTGGAATGGAAGTAATGAGATGAAAATGAACAGTCAGTTCTAGTGGGAGAGAGGAAATAGACTAGCGAAGTAGTCCAAGGGGAGATCCCATGAATGATTTGGCTGGTTATTCCAGACCTTCTTGGCAAGGGCTATTGTTGGTTTTCTAGTTTCTCCTCAAACTGTCTTGAGGAAATCTTCCTTCTTGTATGTGTATTTATGTACACATACCCCTGACCAGGTTTCTAAGAAACCAGAAGAAGGCAAGTGCTTCTCTGCCTCTGATGGTGACTCACTTATTGACTGTTAAGCCATCTTGTAGCTTCATGGATATGTTGTTGTTTCATTATGGTCAACATTTTGTCTACGCCCTTGTTTCTACCTCGATGTGTGTAAACTGACATTACAAATGCTGTCTGGTAGGGGTGGTAGAATGTAGGAATTAAGAACACAAATTTGGAGCCAGACTTTCTTGGTTTGAATTCTAACTCTGCTAATTATTAGCTGTATAAACTTAGGCTAATTACTTAACTTCACTTTGTCTCATATTTCTTGTCTTAAAAGTATGGTAATTATAGCTACTTTAGGTTTGTTGTGAGGATTCAATGGTAATCTATATAATTACCACATAGTAATAACTTTATATGTTTTTATTATTCCTCAAATGACCTAGTAGACCATATTTCCAGATTGCTGATGGGATATATCATGGCATCTATAAAGAAAGCAAGATATTCAGACAATGAAAAAGGAAGGAAGGAAAAGTCTAGACTGAAGCCATTACTTCCTAGGCTGAAGAGATGATTCCATTTAACACTTTACTGTTCAAACCTCATTGAGAATATTGCTTACTTTTCAAAATTATTAAAAAATTAGTTACTAATTTTTAAAAGTGGAATTAGGTGCCTTTACAGATACCACACATGTCACCTTTAGAAAAGACAAGATAAATGACAATTTTGTGTGTGTACATGAAAATTATCTTTCAATTTTAAATAAGGTGTTAGTATATACGATTTATGTCACAACTCAGCAAATGAATATTTTGTAACCGAACCCGAACATGACACTGGGAGTTAATCTGTGTCCAAAAATGTTACAGGAAGTTGGATGAGTATAAGTAAGGAGCAAGGAGAACAATATTTGCTTACCTCTGGAATCTAATTTTTATTTTAAAATTTCATTTTTTTTTTAATAGAGACAGTCTTGATATATTGCCAGGGATGGTCTTGAACTCCTGGGCTCAAGTGATTCTCCAGCCTCAGCCTCCAAAAGTGTTGGGATGGCACCTGGCCCAGAGTTTCAAAAGTATCTTTTGAGGTACACTTTGTTGCAGGAATTTTTTAACTTTTGTTTTAGGTTCAGGGGTACACATGCAAATTTTTTGTATAGGGAAACTCTTGTTACCGGGGTTTGATGTACAGATTATTTCATCACCTAGGTACTAAGCTTAGTACCCACTAGGTACTTTTTCTGCTCCTCTCCCTTCTACTCTCTACTGTCTGGCAGGCCCTATATTGTGGAATTTCTTTAAGTTCAATGCTAGAAAGAAATAACCTGGAAACATGGCCAGTATATTTTTTCAGAGCAAAGGATTATAGATAGATATGTGGGAGTTCAGTGTCTCATAAGGGAAAGGAGGTGGGATAATTGTAAGCAACGTGATAACCAATCAAAGCAACTGATCATTTCCTGTGATATCTACTGATGCCTGTGGTAGAGACTGACTTAAAAACATCACTAGTGAAAGTACAACTAACAGAGTAAGAAGTAGAATTGTGAGATGTGGAGAGGGAAATATAAGGGAGCAAGAACAAAAATGAATAACTAAAGCACACATGATAATCCATAATCACTCCTAATACTTTAAGGTATTTAAATTTATCAACAACTCTTGCCTACATTCAGAAATGTAGCTTTCAAATACAGAATCAAGCGTACATTTGCTGTGATGCAGATTGGCAATGGAGACCACAGCTGTATATAAGCATTGGTTTAGGACTTGACTATTTTATTCAAAATCTAAGATATAAATTCACAATATAGGATATCTAATGATGGATTTTCTTTTTAATTTAAGTTCTAGGGTACATGTGCACAACGTGCAGGTTTGTTACATATGTATACATGTGCCATGTTAGTGTGCTGCACCCATTAACTTGTCATTTACATTAGGTATATCTCCTAATGCTATCCCTCCCCCCTCCCCCACCTCATGACAGGCCCCAGGGTGTGATGTTCCCCTTCCTGTGTCCAAGTGTTCTCATTGTTCAATTCCCACCTATGAGTGAGAACATATGGTGTTTGGTTTTCTGTTTTTGTGATAGTTTGCTCAGAATGATGGTTTTCAGCTTCATCCATGTCCCTACAAAGGACATGAAGTCATCCTTTTTTATGACTGCATAGTATTACATGGTGTATATGTGCCACATTGTCTTAACTAGCCTACTGATGGATACTAGTTGGACCCCTAAGTCTTTGCTCTTAGAATAGTGCTGCAATAAACATACGTGTGCATGTGTCTCTTATAGGCATGATTTGTAATCCTTTGGGTATACACAGTCATGGGATGTACACAATGGTATTTCCAGTTCTAGATCCTTGAGAAATGCCAATATCTTCCGCAATGGTTGAACTAGTTTACAGTCCCAATTCAACAATGTGCGTTCCTATTTCTCCACATCTCCAGCACCTGTTGTTTCCTGACTTTTTAATGATCACCATTCTGACTGGTGTGAGATGGTATCTCATTGTGGTTTTGATTTGCATTTCTCTGATGGCCAGTGATGATGAGCATTTTTTCATGTGTCTGTTGGCTGGATGAATGTCTTCTTTTGAGAAGTGTCTGTTCATATCCTTTACCCACTTTTTGATGGGGTTGTTTGTTTCTTTCTTGTAAATTTGTTTGAGTTCTTTGCAGGTTCTGGATATTAGCCCTTTGTCAGATGAGTAGATTACACAATTTTTCTCCCATTCTGTAGGTTGCCTGTTCACTCTGATGGTAGTTTCTTTTGCTGTGCAGAAGCTCTTTAATTAGATCCCATTTGTCATTTTTGGCTTTTGTTGCCATTGCTTTTGGAGTTTTAGACATGAAGTCCTTGCCCATGCCTATGTCCTGAATGGTATTGCCTAGGTTTTCTTCTGGGGTTTTTATGGTTTTAGGTCTAACATTTAAGTCTTTAATCCATCTTGAATTAATTTTTGTATAAGGTGTAAGGAAGGGACCCGGTTTCAGCTTTCTACATATGACTAGCCAGTTTCCCCAGCACCATTTATTAAATAGGGAATCCTTTCCCCATTTCTTGTTTTTGTCAGGTTTGTCAAAGATCAGATGGCTGTAGATGTGTGATATTATTTCTGAGGGCTCTGTTCTGTTCCATTGGTCTAGATCTCTGTTTTGGTACCAGTACCATGCTGTTTTGGTTACTGTAGCCTTGTAGTGTAGTTTGAAGTCAGGTAGCATGAAGCCTCCAGCTTTGTTCTTTTGGCTTAGGATTGTCTTGGCAATGCAGGCTCTTTTATGATCCCATACGAAATTTAAAGTAGTTTTTTCCAATTCTGTGAAGAAAGTCATTGATAGCTTGATGGGGATGGCATTGAATCTATAAATTACCTTGGGCAGTATGGCCATTTTCACAATATTTATTCTTCCTATCCACGAGCATGGAATGTTCTTCCATTTATTTGTGTCATCTTTTATTTCGTTGGACAGAATTTTATAGTTCTCCTTGAAGAGGTCCTTTATATCCCTTGTAAGTTGGATTCCTAGGTATTTTATTCTCTTTGAAGCTATTGTGAATGGGAATTTACTCATAATTTGACTCTCTGTTTGTCTATTATTGGTGTATAAGAATGCTTGTGATTTTTGCACATTGATTTTGCATCCTGAGACTTTGCTGAAGTTGCTTATCAGCTTAAGGAGATTTGGGGTGGAGATGATGGGGTTTTCTAAATATACAATCATGTCATCTGCAAATAGGGACAATTTGACTTTCTCTTTTCCTAACTGAATACCCTTTATTTCTTTCTCCTGTCTAATTGCCCTGACCAGAACTTCCAACCCTATGTTGAATAGGAGTGGTGAGAGAGGGCATCCCTGTCTTGTGCCAGTGTTCAAAGGGAATGCTTCCAGTTTTTTCCCATTCAGTATGATATTGGCTGTGGGTTTGTCATAAATAGCTCTTATTATTTTGAGATACGTCCCATCAATACCGGATTTATTGAGAGTTTTAAGCATGAAGGGCTGTTGAATTTTGTCAAAGGCCTTTTCTGCATCTATTGAGATAATCATGTGGTTTTTGTCTTTGGTTCTGTTTATATGCTGGATTACGTTTATTGATTTGCGTATGTTGAACCAGCCTTGCATCCCAGGGATGTAGCCCATTTGATCATGGTGGATAAGCTTTTTGATGTGCTGCTGGATTCGGTTTGCCAGTATTTTATTGAGGATTTTGCATCGATGTTCATCAGGGATATTGGTCTAAAATTCTCTTTGTTTGTTGTGTCTCTGTCAGGCTTTGGTATCAGGATGATGTTGGCCTCATAAAATGAGTTAGGGAGGATTCTCTCTTTTTTCATTGATTGGAATAGTTGCAGAAGAAATGGTACCAGCTCCTTCTTGTACCTCTGGTGGAATTTGACTGTGAATCCATCTGGTCCTGGACTTTTTTTGGTTGGTAGGCTGTTAGTTATTGCCTCAATTTCAGAGCCTGCTATTGGTCTATTCAGGGATTCAGCTTCTTCCTGGTTTAGCCTCGGAAGGGTGTATGTGTCCAGGAAATTATCTGTTTCTTCTAGATTTTCTAGTTGATTGGCATAGTGGTGTTTATAGTATTCTCTGATGGTAATTTGTATTTCTGTGGGGTCGGTGGTGATATCCCTTTATCATTTTTTATTGTGTCTGTTTGATTCTTCTCTCTTTTCTTCTTTATTAGTCTTGCTAGTGGTCTATCAATTTTGTTGATCTCTCAAAAAAACAGCTCCTGGGTTCATTGATTTTTTTGAAGGGTGTTTTGTGTCTCTGTCTCCTTCAGTTCTGCTCTAATCTTAGTTATTTCTTACCTTCTGCTACCTTTTGAATGTGTTTGCTCTTGCTTCTCTAATTCTTTTAATTGTGGTGTTAGGGTGTCAATTTTAGATCTTTCCTGCTTTCTCTTGTGGGCATTTAGTGCTATAAATTTCCCTCTACATACTGCTTTGAATGTTTCCCAGAGATTCTGGTATGTTGTGTCTTTGTTCTCATTGGTTTCAAAGAACATCTTTATTTCTGCCTTCATTTCATTATGTACCCAGTAGTCATTCAGGAGCAGGTTGTTCAGTTTCCATGTAGTTGAGCAGTTTTGATTGAGTTTCTTAGTCCTGAGTTCTAGTTTGATTGCACTGTGGTCTGAGAGACAGTTTGTTACAATGTCTGTTCTCTTACATTTGCTGAGGAGTGCTTTACTTCCAACTATGTGGTCAATTTTGGAATAAGTGCAATGTGGCGCTGAGAAGAATGTACAATCTGTTGATTTGAAGTGGACAGTTCTGTAGATGTCTATTAGGTCTACTTGGTGCAGAGTTGAGTTCAATTCCTGGATATCCTTGTTAACTTTCTGTCTCGTTGATCTGTCTAATGTTGACATGGGGTCTCCTGTTATTATTGTATGGGAGTCTAAGTCTCTTTGTAAGTCTCTAAGGACTTGCTTACGAATCTGGGTGCTCCTGTATTGGGTGCATATATATTTAGGATAGTTAGCTCTTCTTGTTGAATTGATCCCTTTACCATTATTTAATGGCCTTCTTTGTGTCTTTTGATCTTTGTTGGTTTAAAGTTTGTTTTCTCAGAGACTAAGATTGCAACCCCTGCCATTTTTTGTTTTCCATTTGCTTGGTAGATCTTCCTCCATCCCTTTATTTTGAGCCTATGTGTGTCTCTGCAAGTGAGATGGGTCTCCTGAATACAGCAGACTGGTGGATCTTGACTCTTTATCCAATTTGGCAGTCTGTGTCTTTTAATTGGAGCATTTAGCCCATTTACATTTAAGGTTAGTATTGTTATATGTGAATTTGATCCTGTCGTTATGATGTTAGGTGGTTATTTTGCTCATTGGTTGATGCAGTTTCTTCCTAGCATCGATGGTCTTTACAATTTGGCATGTTTTTGCAGTGGCTGGTACCGGTTCTTCCTTTCCATGTTTAATGCATCCTTGTGGAGCTCTTGTAGAGCAGGCCTGGTGGTGACAAAATCTCTCAACATTTGCTTGTCTGTAAAGGATTTTATTTCTCTTTCACTTAGGAAGCTTAGTTTGGCTGGGTATGAAATTCTGGTTTTAAAATTCTTTCCTTTAAGAATGAGAGATCTACTGTGAGTCTGATGGGCTTCCCTTTGTGGGTAACCCGACCTTTCTCTCTGGCTCCCCTTAACATTTTTTCTTTCTTTTCAACTTTGGTGAATCTGACAATTATGTGTCTTGGAGTTGCTCTTCTCGAGGAGTATCTTTGTGGCGTTCTCTGTATTTCCTAAATTTGAATGTTGGCCTACCTTGCTAGGTTGGGGAAGTTCTACTGGATAATATCCTGCAGAGTGTTTTCCAACTTGGTTCCATTCTCCCCGTCACTTTCAGGTACACAAATCAGATGTAAATTTGGTCTTTTCACATAGTCCCATATTTATTGGAGGCTTTGTTCATTTCTTTTTACTCTTTTTTCTCAAAACTTCCCTTCTAGCTTCATTTCATTCATTTGATCTTCAATCACTGGTACCCTTTCTTCCAGTTGATCAAATCAGCTACTGAGTCTTGTGCATTTGTCACGTAGTTCTTATGCCGTGGTTTTCAGCTCCATCAGGTCATTTAAGGACTTCTCTACACTGGTTATTCTAGTTAGCCATTCGTCTAATCTTTTTTCAAGGTTTTTAGCTTCTTTGCGATGGGTTCGAACTTTCTCCTTTAGCTCAGAGAAGTTTGATTGTCTGAAGCCTTCTTCTCTCAACTCAAGGAGCTGCATTCCTTTGGAGGGGGAGAGGTGCTCTGATTTTTAGAATTTTCAGCTTTTCTGCTCTGTTTTTTCCCCATCTTTGTGGTTTTATCTGCCTTTGGTCTTTGATGATGGTGATGTACAGATGGGGTTGTGGTGTGGATGTCCTTTCTGTTTGTTAGTTTTCCTTCTAACAGTCAGGACAGGACCCTCAGCTGCAGGTCTGTTGGAGTTTGCTGGAGGTCCACTCCAGACCCTGTTTGCCTGGGTATCAGCAGCGGAGGCTGCAGAACAGCAAATATTGCTGAACAGCAAATGTTGCTGCGTGATTGTTTCTCTGGAAGCTTCGTCTCAGAGGGGTACCTGGACTTGTGAGGTGTCAGTCTGCCCCTCCTGGGAGATGTCTCCCAGTTAGGCTACTTGGGGATCAGGGACCCACTAGAGGAGGCAGTCTGTTTGTTCTCAGATCTCAAACTCCGTGCTGGGTGAACCACTACTCTCTTCAAAGCTGTCAGACAGGGACATTTAAGTCTGCAGAGATTTCTGCTGCCTTTTATTCAGCTATGCCCTGCCCCCCAGAGGTGGAGTCTGCAGAGGCAGGCAGGCCTCCTTGAGCTGTGGTGGGCTCCACCCAGTTCGAGCTTCCAGGCCGCTTTGTTTACCTACTCAAGCCTCAGCAATGGCGGGCTCCCCTCCCCCAGCTTCGCTGCTGCCTTGCAATTCTATCTCAGACTGCTGTGCTAGCAATGAGTGAGGCTTCGTGGGCATGCGACCCTCCGAGCCAGGCGCAGGATATAATCTACTGGGGTGCTGTTTGGTAAGACCATTGGAAAAGTGCAGTATTAGGGTGGGAGTGGCCTGATTTTCCAGGTGCCATCTGTCACAGCTTCCCTTAGCTAGGAAAGGGAATTCACTGACCCCTTCCACTTTCTGGGTGAGATGATACCTAGCCCTGCTTCGGCTCACACTTGGTGGGCTGTAACCACTGTCCTGCACCCACTGTCCGACAAACCCCAGTGAGATGAACCCAGTACCTCAGGTGGAAATGCAGATATCACCCGTCTCCTGTGTCACTCACACTGGGAGCTGTAGACTGGAGCTTTTCCTATTCAGCAATATTGGAACCGCCCCTCCCTAATGATGGATATTTACAGAGTATAGACTTTATTTTGTTTGTACTCAAATTACCCCTTCACCCTTCCAGTGCTCTGCTTTGTATTGCAGGGACAAATATTTCTCATGCTCCTCACTGTGCTCTCTGGTTTCCAGGTAAGTCTAGTTAATGGGAGGCACTGAGAAAAGATTGGAAGACAGGTGGAGGTGACAATCCACATTGACTCGCTGTCTTTCCATAGGACCAACCAGAGAAAGCCAAACATATTCCCCTTAACCAATCACACAGAATACCCACTTCTAACTAGCTTGCTTACAGCTTCTCTATGTCAACAGCTTCCAAGCAGAAAATACCTGAAGCCTTTCTCTTTTATTTTTTCCACTGTGAAGCTTTCCCACCATTCTGCCTGCCTTTGAGTCTTTGCCAAATACAAGTGATTGTTAGCTGACTCCTTTGCTGTAGCTCTGAATAAATAGCCATTGCATGTCCTCATTTAGGCAGTCATTTATTTCCTCCTACACCCACCCTTCCTTCCTTCTTTCCTTCCTTCTTTCCTTCCTTCCTTCCTTCCTTCCTACCCTCCCCTTCTTCTTCCTTTAGTTTTAAATATATAATTTCATCTTTATTTGTTAATATTTGATGGTGCTGGTTTATAAGGCAGACATATTTGTAACATTATAAGCCTTTTATCTGGCCTAAGTATAGACCTATTTCCAGGAATATGGAGGATTACATTAAATCTAATTTAATGGACTATGATAAATACTCCAATTAAAAGTCCCAATTTTTAAGTCAGAATTAAAAAGTTGTGTTTGTCTACATGTTGTCTTTTTCTAAATAGTTAAGGAAAACATCTAGTTGAAGAGGACCTTATAGGATAGACTATGGATTTTCAGAACCGGAAACAGCTGTTAGTAAACAATTGAGTATCATCTTTTCCTATAATGCTTTCTGACCATACAACCTAACAGTGTGTACCCTATCCCAAGTTCAAAGACAGACAAACTGATTTTCCCTGGATTTTTTTCTTATTATTATATCCCTTTAAGTAATAGAACTAAAATTCAAAAGCAAATTAAAAGCTAGAATGAATGAAATCACCTGATTGCACATCATTTCACTATATGCTTAGGAAGTGAACCCATTTTACTTTTTAACTGGTCTAACATATCAAGAAGGCACAGAAAAATGTAAATGAAATAACAATAACTATTTCACATTATTCCTAGGATAAAATTGAGAAATGGTCTATATACTTTAACCCCATAAGTTGCTCTTTCCTAATGTCACATCAAATAGAAATGGAAAGTTCTATTTAAAGCCAGTGTAAAATATGCACAAACTAAAAGCAAAAATGGGAATCTATAACTTCATTTTAGGGCAGAAAGCTGAAATTTATTTTTTATTTTTAATTACAGAATAACATGAGAAAAATAATAATTGCAATATTTTATCTATTGTATATATTCAATGTGTTATATATAACAACTGTGGTTTTGTAGTAAATAGCTTATTTGATTTAACGATATCCAGAGGTAATGCTCATCATGGTATGTACATTTTAGGTATAATTTTATATCAAAGAAATGATTTTTTAGTTTAGATTGCAATATATTGGAATTTTTTGTTTACTTAAGTGACAGGAAGCAGGGGACTTTCACTTTAATGTAATGACAGTGTTTTGTAACAGGCTATACATAATATCAAATCATGAGTTTGAGGGACCACAATGTTAAGTACCTAAAATATGCTTCATGATGATATGGGTTTTCTGTGTGGAATAAATAATGTTTGATTAAATCCATTTTCTGCTTACAGAATAAAATATTGTGTCTGACAAAATTAAATTTCATCCACAGCCTACACATTAGCATAATGTGGATTTTCCAAGCTACTTTTATACATGAAATAATATAAGCTGTAATAAGGGAAAGTAAGCACGGGTTTTTCAGCAGTGATTTCCAGAAGTTTTGATGGAAGATCAGCTTTTTGCAGCTGGAGAAGTTGCTAAAGGAGACCACAAAGACTATAATAACATATTTCCTTAGATTAAAGAATGACCACAGAGAAATTGAAAGATGTCCAGAAGAAGATATGTACACTTTATTCCAATTCAGAATATCCATGAGGTCACCAAGAAATTAAGTCACCAAGAAATTAATTTCCTCAAGAAAGGACCCTTGAAGAAAGTTGCTATTATTAAGTCCATTAAGGTCTAGTGGCAAGAAAAAAAGTATGGACTGATTTCTAAGACACATAAAAATCAAAACATAAAAAAAAAAAAACCCTGAATTTCATTGAAGAATAAATTGTAGGACAGAGCCACAGAACAAAACTCAATATTTATATCATCACCACATGTATAGTTAGTGATATATCTATTTTCTGGGAGTCTATATTTTAAAATTAGGTTTATTGAGGTATAATTCATATAGAGTAAAATTTAATCTTGTGTGTTCACTTTTATTAATTTGGACAAATATTCAAAATAGTATAACCACCACTACAATCAAGATACGGAACATTTTCATCACCCTCAAAAGGCCCCTTCGAAATCATATAATAATAGAGTATGTAGCTTTCTGATCTGGGCTTCTTACACTTATCATAATGCATTTGATAGCCATAATGTCATTGCATTAACAGTCATTCATTGTCTTTTATTGCCACTTTGAGTTATATGTTATTGTATGCATATGACACAATATGTTTATATATTCATTCGTTGATAGATAATTGGTTTGCTTTCAATTTGTGCAATTATAAATAAAGCTACTATGCATATTTGCATGGAGAATTTTTTACAGATGCTTTCATTTCTTTCAGGTAAATACCTGAGTACTGAATTGTTGATTCATATGGTAAACATCTACTTTCCTTTATAGGAAGCTATCTAGCTGTTTTCCAAAGGGGCTATATGATATTTTTATTCCCACAAATAATGTATATGAGTTTTAGTTGCTCTGCACCTTTGTCATCACTTGATATTTTCAGGTATTATTGTTAATATTGTTATTTTAGCCATTCAATAGATATATATTGGTATCTCATTATGATTTTAATTTTCATTTCCCTAATGAAGTAATGATGAACAATTTTTTGTAGTTATGTTTTGTGTGCATTTATTTGAGGGATCTGTTCACATCACTTACTCATTTCTAGATTGTGTTGTGTGTCTTCTTGTTATTGAGATATAATGGTTCTTTATGTAGTCTGGTGCTATCAATCCTTTATCAGGTGCTTTGCAAACATTTCTCCATTCTGTGGTTTGTCTCTTCATTTTCTTCATATTTCTTTTCAAAGATCTAGTTTTAATTTCAATGAAGTCCAATTTATCATTTTTCTCTCTTTTATGTTTCTTGCTTTTTATATTATAGCTAAAAAATCTTTGTGGTAAGCTTTTTCTACGTTTTATGGTCTTAGATTTTACATTTAGGTCTATGGTCTATGCGATTTATTTTTGTATACGATGCAAGGTATAGGTTATGGTTCATGTAGCCACAAAGGCTTCAGGATCCTCCCCAGGGATTGTCAAAGCCTTAACACTCAATGGGCCGCAAGGAACAGAAAAATTTTTTAAAGATATGAAAATGCCCTATGATAAATATAATTCCCAAGTATCTACAAAATGGCAAATAAAGATGGTTGTATAACTGATGCAGGAAAAATAAGACCATTCTGTTACCACAAACCCCAATTTCTTTTTTTAAAAAAAATTTTATTTTGATTCAAGTGAATTGAATTCACAATTTGCATTGTTTAAACATAGTCTGTCATATGGTGATAGAAACATCAAATAATGATTCTGCATATTGGATTTTTAGTCAAAACACCTCTTAAACACGAAGTAGATCTAGTATACAACCTAACTTATCTGATTGGCTGCTTCAATGACAGTATAGAAAGTGCTTACAAACTCTTTTAAGGTCAAATACATATTGCTTATTTTTATAGAATTTCTAATATCATTTTTCTGATTTCAAAAGTAATTCATGTTAATTTCAGAATTTTTAAAAAATGAAGTACTTAAATTTCTGTTATCTATAGGTAATTTTTATTTAAATTTGCCATGTTTTCCCAGTGTTTTTCTAACAGATATACAAATATGTGTATTTGTCATAGCATATCACATTTGTTTAATAAAGCAAGCACATGTATGTATATGTATATGTGCATATTACATGTATTTGATATTTATGTATTATAGTGTTTTGTAATTCTTTTTTATAATTTATAATTTTTAATAATCAGCATCTTTCACATAAAAAATTCAAAAAATAATTTTACAAAGAACAAACTTCACATATGTGTTTTTTCTTCTGATAACAATTGATTTTGAGAATATTTTGATTACTATTTTACTAGTTTATAAACAACAATATAGAATTAGAATTTTCTAACTAAATCAAAAGCTTACATTATTTCAATAAAAAGATTATGTAAGATAGTCCTATAACCCTCTGGAAAGGAAATAGTAAATCCCATAACTACAGGTAATCTACAATATGTTAATGTACATGTTTTCTATTAGCATTGTGAGAACAGACTAATACAGCTCTGTAGAAATATTATTGGGCAAAAAGAGTATGATCTAATGCTAATAGACTGAGTGGGGAAACCCAGCACATCTTGTATGTCTAGATTCTTCTTGGCCTCTCTAGGCATCCATTTCCTCCTCCTGAGTATAGGGTAGGTTCCTCTCTGGAATAGGGGTCTAAATGACCTACAGTCAAACAAAGTAGGTCAGATAATTTCTTTATGACCAGTTTTCTTTAATTTTTGTTCTAGAGACGGGGTCTTGCTCTATCACCCAGGCTTGAATGTAGAAGCACAGTCATGGCTCTTTGTGGCCTCAAACTCTTCATCGTAAGAGATTCTTCCACCTTTCCCTCCCAAGTAGCAGGGCTACAGGCATGCAGAACTTGGCTAATTTTTATTTTTTATTTTGTAGAGATGAGGTCTGGCTATGTTGCCCAGGCTTCTCTTGAGCTTCTGTTATGGCCAGTTTTTACATAGAATATTTTTAGGTTTTATGGCTGGCTTTTAGGAAAAAGGTTTTCTATGTTCTCCCTTGGGGAAGAGGAATTCTAGTTTCTATGTCAGGGATTGGGGGGCAGTCAGGGAGGGGTTGGAGAATGGAAGGCAGGGAGGATCAGAGAAGAACTTTTGTTTCCGAGGCTGCTGCTGCTGATGCCTTCATTTTGGGATCACAAAATGAAAAACAAAGGAAAATCAAGATATCTGTGTCCTATATTTTACTTCCTCACATTTGAAATCTGTCTTCCCAATTCTGTCCATTCTATCTTCCTAATATTTCCTTTTATAACTGAATACCCCCATTTTTCTAAGAGATGTTTTTTTTAATGTTTCTCTTATTTTCTCATTCCCTACTTCCTACTTAGCCCTTTAGAAATGTAAAGATAACCTTTTGCTTCCCCTTCACCATACACTACCTATGGGGCAAGTTCATCTATGTGCTCCAAGACAGATCTCTCCTTGAGAGTTAACAGTCAATTTACAGACCAAAACATGGAACTCTCACCTTCCAGGGGGTTGCCTTGGGACTTTCACCCAACAAGAAGTTGTTGCCAGAAATAAAAACCAATTTATATGAAACTCCTTCCCATGTGGGGAGTTTTCAGCCTAGTCCGGCCTCAAAGGCACCAGCAGTCACCAGCTCTGTGGTCGGTATATTAGACCCCAGAGCTGATAAGTGACCCCCTGACCCCTTGCTCACTTACTCTCCTGTCTTTCAAAAACATCCACTTTCTGCTCCAAAGGTGAAGTGGTATATTTAAAGGTGAGACCCTTGTGTTTGTTCACCTTAGTTAGCTTTGGAAATAAATCACTTTCTTTATACCAGACCTCACTCATATTCATTGTGTGAGTGAGGGCAAATCCGCACGGGTCTGCAGCAATCTCAATTCTTGCCCCCTCAGAAGAAAGAATGTGACTGAGGGGCATAAGGCAGAAGAAGAGACTGAGACAAGTTTTAGAGCAGGAGGGAAAGTTTACTAAAAATCTTCAGAGCAGAAATGAAAAAGAAAATAAAGTACACTTTGGAAGAGGGCCAAGCAGGAGACTTGAGAGATCAAGTGTGTGGTTTGACCTTTTGATTCGGGGTTTCATATGTTGGCATACTTCCAGGGTCTTGTATTCTTTTTCCCCTGATTCTTCCCTTGGGGTGTGCTGTCCGCATGTCCAGGGGCCTGCTAGTACTTCGGAGGGGAGCATTTGCAGTGTGTTTACAGGAGTTGTACGCATGCTCACTTGAGGCATTCTTTTCCTAGCAGCCCAATGTCCTAGGAGGTCATTGACCAGTTAAACACCATCATTTTGCCTCTCAGTGCATATGTGTGAGCTCACTCACCCAGCTCCTGAGATCTTAATGGGAAGCTAATGACTACCAGTTTCAGGTTTTTCTTATCTACTGAGAGACTGCCCTTTCCTGGTACCAGCTGTGCCCAATTCTTCTTTTAGCGCGATAGTTAGCAAGTGCCTAACCATCACCTGATTCTCACCTGACATTCCTGGTTGTCGGGGAGGGCTCTCTTCTGCCCTGTTCCTCTTGGACTAGCTAACTACTGAAGCAATTGAATCCTGCATACTGCAAGCCACTAGCTCATGATTTGGTTACACTTTTATTTTCTCTAATCCAACAAATAGACTAAATATTTTAAAGCAACAGGTAAAAATTAATGTGTATGCATATACAAGCGTGCTGTCTCTTACACACACACACACATACACACACACACACACACAGAATAAAGTTTGGGATTGATCAGTGTATCTAGAACTTTGCAATCAGAACACCAAGGAAGAAATTTAAAATTCAGCATAAAAATGTTTTGTACCTTATAGTTGAGAATGGGTCACTTTGTTTCTCACATGTCGGGAATGACATCTCATGATCTTTTTAGTTTTTAGTGTCTGAAAGTGTAAATTAAACCTGCTTCTCTGAATCTTCACCAAGAATGTCTTAATCCTCTACATTTTTCACCTGGAAAGCTCCAACAGAATATAATCTATTTCAGCCATTGTCCAGATGGCTTCCAGGGTCCATAATGGTAGCACAACTATGACCGTGTTGTCCTAAACTTTGAAATCTTTCTATTTTATTTTCTTCCAGATAAATTAAAAGCAAAATATTTAACACATTATTCACATCTTTCTTAAGTTGGCCCCTGTCTACTTTTCCTGCTTATTTGCATGCACACTATGCCTCTATCTACAATTAACCTACAATTCCTCCAAAGTGCCCAGTGAAAACAATCAAAATATTTTACCCTAAAATATATTTCTTTGACATATTTTGAATTGGCTCTCAGAGGGTCAGCATAAGAAATGGTCCTTCAAAGCTGTCTTTTGGGGATAATTTGTATTTGTAAAGAATCTACATTAAAGTAGTAAGGCCTTTCCTTGTCTGGATCTAGGAAAGATCAACTAGGAATCTGACACCTTTAAAGATCTAAAGGAAACATTTGCCATCTAATCCCTCGGAGGTTTCATTTACCATAACAAGACCACCTTTGCTAGTCATATTTCCTCTCCTCTCCCTCCCATAACCTATGTTGTCACTAAACCCTGACATAACCTTGTTTTTGGCCATGCTCTGAGCCTCCATTCTTCCTGTAACATCAAGATGCTATATAAGCTTCTATACCCTGCTGGGAGATTGGGTCTTCATTCTGAAGGATGCTATACTACATAAAACTGTGATCAAAAATAAAGTTATATGCCTTTTCTCCAATTAATCTGCTTTTTTTTTTTTTTGTCAAACTTCAGAGGGCAAAAAGGCAATTCTCTCCTCCTCCATCCTTTATAAACATTTCCTCACCTGGAATTGCATTTACACTATTTTGTCCCCCTAACGATGCCAATGCCTCCAAGATTTAATGTTTTCAGTTTTTTTACTTTGAACTTTCTGAATTTTGTTCATTCCACACATGCAAAATACAGTATTTCTGAGTTCTTTGAAATCAGTCAAGTATTCCCTTCTCCACAGCCACATTCTGCTTTATGTATTTCTATCATATGACGCATTGATGTCCTATTGCTGCTGTAACAAATTACCAAATCTTAGTGACTTAAAACAACACAAATCTATTATCTTGTATTTCTCAATGTTAGAAGTCCTAAATGTTTCAACCTGAGGAAAAACAATATAAATGTTAAAAAAAAAAAAAAGAAAAGAAAAGAAAAGAAAAAAAGAAGTCCTTATTGGACTTCATTGTGCCAAAATCAAGGTCTTGTCAAGGCCATACTCCTTAGGAGAATATAGTGGGTAAGAACCTGTCTCCTTAACTTTTGCAGCTTTCAGAGGCCAACTGCATTTTGAGCTCCTGACTCCTTCCTCCACCTTCAAAGCCAACAACATAGTTTCTTCAAATCCCTCTTCAACTCAGATCCTCTGCTTCTGTAATTGTATCTTCCTGTCTGATGCTAACACAATTTTCTCCAACTTATCCAAACCTTTGTGGTTGAATTGAGCCCATCCAGATAATCCAGAACAATCTTCCCATTTTGAGATGATCAATTTAATCACAACTGTAAAGTTCCCTTTGTCATATAAAATGACATACAGCTTCCAGTGACTAGGACATGGACATCTTTGGGGGCCACTATTTAGCCTACCACACATACTATTAACTGAATTGCTGTCTTTTCAAATGTCTTTCTCCTTCAGTTAACAACAAAGAGTATTCAAACAATTTCCTGAGAACTATATTTACAAAAGTCCTTGGGATGTTTCTGATAATCACAGATTCATGAATCAGATCTTCAGTCTGCTAAATAAAATCTCTGAAGGTGAGGTCCAGAAATCTGTATTTTTAATGGATTTTGCAATAATGATTATACAAACTTAAGTTTAAAAATCACAGTCAGGGGCTGTGTGCTACTTTTTATCATTTTATCTCTAGTATCTAGCACAGTATCTGATGCACACTAAGTGATTACATGAATGAATGCATTAGGTAACCTTTAAAATTATTTTTAACCGCAAGATTGATCTTTTGATTATAAGGTGAGAGAGAGGAAAAAGTTTTTTTAAGAATGTAGATTGGGCAATTTCTAAATTACCTTCCTGCTGAAATTTACTAAAATTTGCACATATGTATAATTCATGTAAAAGGAATCTTCAGGATAGCACAGTTTGATAAAGGAAATGGCAAAGCAGTACTCTGAATAGGACATGACCATCTCCCAGCCTTGTCATTCTGTCTGCTGGAAAACGTAGAATAGAGTCAAAGAGCAACCTCAAGCTAATGCATTTACTTTTAAACATTTTGCCAACAAGTGATTTTATGGTGAAGTTAGAAATATGAATGCGAAAGGATTTGAAAATCATAAAGTAATGGATAAATATAAGGAATGTTAGTGAAGTTGAAACAAAGTTTGAAGTTGAAATTCCTTCTTTAATTCTTCCCCACTCAGAAAAGTTCTGTACTCTGTGACGCCTGTAGACGTGCAGTGGTCAGATTTCCTTTCATAATAGATCATACTGTTAAGTTGCAAGGAGAGCTGTTAGCCGACAGCTTTCAACTACACAGCACATTCAGCACCTGTCACAGCATTAGAGTCAATGTCATGCCTCCCCCAGGAAGCCCCCAGCCAATGACTAAGCATGGAAGAGCTACTAGGCCTTGGCCATTTTCAACCAACTTAGGATCCCTTGAATGAGCCATCTACTCTGGAACTCTCCATTGGTTTGGCTGAGACTTTTTCAGATGTGAATTACATTCAGACTTCTCCTTCCCCAAATTTTCTTTCTCTCTTCTTTCCTTCTACAAGTGTCACATCTTCACAGTCTGAAGGGTCCCCTGCTCAGTACTGATTTCTCCCACTTTATCTTTCACAGGCATTATCCTCCACTCCCCTAACTCCCATCTATAAAGCTCTTGTACATCTAACTTTGTCTCCATGTCTGCTTCTCAGAGGACCCAAGCTGATATAATTCCCTGCCTGAAATATCCCATCCTGCCTTCTTCTCTAGCTAAAAAGGCCTTATCTTACTTCTGGAGTTCTGCTCAATGTGTCTGAAACGTGCAGTTGCCTAGGACCCTGTGCTCAGAAGGGCCCACACTTGGTTTAACGTTCTTCTATTGCCATCTTGAAATTATAAATGATTTTTGAACAAGGAACTCTATTTTTATGTAGTACTGGCCCTTCATACTGTGTAACTGTGTATCCAGTCTTGCACCAATTTTTGCTTCCAAACTTTTGTTTTTTAGGTTAAGCCAAAACGATAGTGTTAACTACTTTTTTACGAATACCTTAGTTCTTCGGATCATTTGTATGATATCGGTTTTCAATGTTGGTGCCTCTTTTATATAAAGTTATACCCTTCTTTCCATGTATACTTTACTTTGGGTGGGTGAAGGTGTGCATGTCTTATTCTCTAACTAGAACATAAACTCAGAGATCACATTTGAGTCTAATTTTCATTGCACATGGAATTTTCCAGTAAATATGCAGAAATGTCTGTACATATTTTCTGAATAAATGACAAAATCCCATTTAAGTGAAAGGAGGGGATGTAAATTTAACAGTGATAAACTTGGATGTGCTAATAAAATAAAACTCGTTAATGCTCTATAATGCATCTATTTTTTCCCCTTCTACATTGGCGGGTAGTGGGAAAAACTTAAGTTTACCAGCTAAAATTGAGTTTCTTGTGATTTAAACACTCTCATTTCAATTTGAAACAGCACATTTGAGATAAATTTTCAATAAATAAAAGTTCTATTTAACTTTTCTTCACTTCTCCTCCAGAAGACTTAACTATGTCCTTATGGAGGTAAGAGGACAGTACAGATAAACCTAAATAAAAGCAACAACACAAACATCTGTGGCCCTGGTAGTGTGCTCATCATTTTATATGTATAATCCCATTTGTTCTTCTTAAAAATTCTAAGATGGCGTTACTATTGTTAATCCATCAAGATAATAAATTATGGTATAGGGAGTTTATTAAACAATTAGCAAATAGAGTTGGGAGACTGTGATGCAAGTCTAATTGCCCCAAGACTAAGGTCTTAATCAGCATACTTTTATCTCTGACACACAGTTTTTGCCTAATATGCATTTAGGAAAAAAGTAGCTTTCTCCTCAGAAGCATCTCTTTCCAAGTACAACTGGGAGAACATCGTGATGCTGCCCACTGGAGTCCACCTATATGAGAAAATAAAACAAATCTTAAATAATAAAAAAGAATAGCATTAATTAATTGGGCAGGAGATATTTCCTACTTTTAGACCATAAAAAGCATTACATTTTCCCCTTTTGTGCCAAATTACCTGAGAGACTTATCTACTGAAGACAGCCCTGATCTGAACAAATGGCTATAGTCCTGAGAGCTTCCAAAGCTGATAAGCAAAGATGGCTGAAATTCAAAGTAGTCAATACAGAGTGTGCTACAGGAAGCTTTTAAAGTACAAATTAGCCCATTTATTATGTCTGAGATAATCAAAGTAGCATGTTTTGCCTTGCTTTACGTTTCTCATGTTTCCCATAAACCATGTTTTAGTATTCTTTTGGAGGATTAAAACTAGAAGTCATTCCTAGTATTAGCAAACATTTCGGTTGAGTAGTGTAACTACTATTCTATCAGGCCTTGCAACTTAGCAGCTGGTCTCTTCAATTACACTTTTTAAGTAGGATAAGACTCTGAAAGAAAGCAAACTCTTCTTCTTGAGTTCTACAATGGGATTGGATATGCTGTGGTATCTCCCTAAGGCACATTTCCTTAAGCAAAAGTGTGTTTTTGCAGATGGTTACTTCTGATCACTCACTGCTACCACCAAACAATTACATTTTTTTTTTTTTTTTTTGGTTCCTACAGGGCAGCTATCTAAAATTAAGTCAGAATGTGCAAAATTTTTGAAAGAGAACAGAATTGATTTATATAGACCATGATAACTAATCATTTCTTTTTAAAAACATGGTGCAGTTGGCATAGACTCACCAAAGCCTCAGCAAGAGTGTTTTAAGTGTCATGGTTGTTGGTTTATTGTTTTATAAAGAATCCCAAAATTGAATTGTTTTCTTTTGTACAATAGAAGAAAGAGAGTAACTTTTTTTTTTTTTTGAGTATATGATGTCTTCCTTTAATACACTAAATCAACGTCTTTCCATTTCGAGTGGGTATAGATTTTTTCTGACTCTGCTTTCCCACTTAATTCAAACTAGAATAAAAGATACTTTTTATAAGCAGATTTCATTCTATCCAGTGTGTACAGTATAGAATTGACTATTTTGCTGGCCAGAATGTGTCAAATATCAGTGATGTCACATGGTTAAACCTACTAGTATTCAAGGTACTCCTGAACAATATAGTCCATAACTGAGTAGACTCTTCAATTAGTCTAGGTGTCAAAGACCTAGGACACCATATTTCTGGGATGAACACATGCAGATGTGTGTCCAACAAGTCAATCTTTACTTATCTGGGCGTCATGATCTCCATTGCTTTTGGATTTCAATTTTGCAGAATTATTTATTCCTTTTACTTCCTTCCTTGATCTTACTTCCTACATTATAAATTATGCTTGATACCAGACATCATACATTTGCTAATGATTCAGAAGTGTTTCAGAACATTTTTTATGTCAAAACTAATGAATATGATCATTTTTTAAAGCCAGGAGGACTTTTTTTTTTATGGTAGCCCCTTGAGCCACAAATGGGATCCAAGATGTAGCTTAACATTTTTCACTGATTTGAAAGTTCTATTATAAGTAAAATAAGAAATAATAATCAGAATGAAATAGAGACTGCATTCAATACATTTTAAAGAATCACTATTTTTCTATAATATTACATTTTTATTTCTGGCATACAGTCATCATCCTAATGTATTCTTTGAAATACAATCCTTGAGCAAGAAATCCACTATTTAAATGAGATAATTTATAAAGCTATCAAAACTTCTTAATAATAAGGGAGAAAAAGCAAATGAGTCTTATATAGACCATGTTCCTATCCTTACAACTTGTCTTTATCCTTGCAACTTCCACAGTCAATTTTAAAATTAAAAAAAAAATTTAAGCTCCTAAAAAAAGATAATTTTGTTTTGCCCAAGCTTCACCTCTTTTGATCACTTAAACATTCTCTTTTTATGCATTATGCTTTATATTTGTCATCTCGCTTTTTCTCCTTCTATTTTTACTCTACTCTTTTTATTTCTTCTTATTGCTAGAAATACCCCTTATACTTTCCTTCAGTTTTAATGGTATATGTCAAACAAAGATGATAAATGTTGGGCAAGGCTCAGAAATCAATTCCATAAAATTTCTGGATTGGAAGCATATTGACAAGTTATAATATATTTGAAAAGGTCTTTTCTTCTTTGAATTTTGTTTTATTTTTGATTTTGATATAAGATGAGAAACATTCAACTTCTCTGAAATATATTTTAAGAATAAAAGTTAATCTAACTTTAATAGGCAAAATTTAATTCCAGATTGCTCTTGAGAAGTTTTCTTAAAGTTAAGTTTAATATCATAGTCTTCTCCTGATTCTACCTGAAAGAGGCTGCAGAGTTTGTTTATATAAAGAGAAGATGTGGGGGTCTGGGCACAGTAGCTCATGCTTGTAATTCCAGCATTTGGGGAAGTTAATACAGGAGATTACTTGAGACCAGGAGTTCAAGACCAGCCTGGGCAATATAGTGAGACCTCCCCTCTGCAAAAGAAAAAAAAAAAAATAGCTGGATACAGTGGTGCACACCTGTAGTACCAGCTACTCAGGGGGCTAAGGAGGGAAGATGCTTGAGTCCAGGAGTTGTAGGTTGCAGTGAGCTATAATGGCACCACAGCATTCCAGCTTGGGTGACAGAGCGAGACCCTGTATCTAGAAGAAAAAAAAAAATAGAAGAGATCGAAGTGCAAATCCTGAGTCTAACCCTTCCTGACAGATGAAACTTCGTAAGTTAGCAAGTTAGTTTCTCGAGGGAGAGTATAGACCTGGTAATATTTTATGACTACGACTCAAAGTTCCATAAAATCTAGCTGTTAAATAAAAGTTTATTTCCCTCACCACTGTGTAACCAACTTGTTTGTATGAGTGTTACTAATAAGGTTATCACAATTAAGAAGGAAACAAGGGTTATTTATTCATTTATTTACTGATTTATTGTCTGAGTTGTGTAACTGACTTCATAACTGCAGATACAAATTCTTCATTTTGATATTGTTTGATAACAATCATTTTGTAACAATCATTTTTGTGTTATAAAACAACCACAAAAATTATTTTGTTTTTATCTCTCTCATTTTCTTTAAATAGAATTGTGAGGCTGAGAGGACAAATATAATGATGATTTACAAATGGTGAGAGTCAGCCGGAGCAGTTACGTGTCATAGCTTGTGATTGACAGGCTAAATCCAAAAGTCAGGTTTCCTGACTGTTGTTTACAATAAAGTGTATAATTAAGAATTAGAAACAAGGTTTATATTAATATATGGTAAATGGACTGTTTATGGTTGTCAGCACAGCATAACAATTAAGAGCATGGACTCTAGATCCAGATTTTGAATGTGCCACTCCCAGCTCTGCTACTTGCCAGTTGAGTAAAATTGGGTAATTAACTTAAGCTTTAAATATTAGTTACTACTTCAAGCCAACAGGCATATGAAAAACTGCTCAACATCACTAATCATCAGTGATATGCAAATTAAAATCACAATGAGAGATCATCTTACATCAGTCAGAATGGCTATTACTAAAAAGAAAAAACAAACAGATGTTGGCAAAGATGCACAGTAAAGGGAACAGTTATACACTGTTAGTGGGAATGTAAATTGGTAAAATCTCTGTGGAAAACAATATGGAGATTTCTTAAAGAACTAAAAATAGAACTGCCATTTGATCCAACAATTCCACTACTAGATATCTACTAACAGCAAAATTAATCATTATATCAAAAGATACCTGCACCCATATATTTATTGCAGCACTAGTCACAGTAGCAAAGACATGGAATCAATTAAATCTTCATCAATGGATGACTGGATAAAGAAAATATGGTATATATGTACAGTGGAATACTATTTAGCCATATAAAAGAATAAAATCATGTCTTTTGCAGCACCATAAATGGAACTGTAGGTCATTTTCTTGAGTAAAACAAGTCAGACACAGAAAGACAAATACCACATGTTTCACTTATAAGTTGGAGCTAAAAAATGTGTATACATGGGTATAGAATGTAGAATAATAGACAGTGGGGACAACAGATGTGAAGGGAGTGAATGATGAGAAATTGCTTAATGGGTACAATGTTCAGGATGTTTACGATACACTAAAAGCTCAGACTTACCAATCCATAATCTATCCATGTTACAAAATCATACTCATAAATTTTTACAAATAAAATAAAAAACACATACTTACTACTTCATTAGGACTAAATGATACAAAGTATGTAAATTGCATAACCTTAAACTCGGCACATAGTAATTTCTCTTTGTGTTTGCTATTACCAGTATTACATGTGTATCAGCTAGAAGGAATTATAAGAGAAATTTTAATAGTGAGTAATGGAAATCCATCAGATACAGGATATAATTAGATATTGTCTCATTTTGATTTATTTCTTATAATGATAGATATACATTAGTCAGATTTACAGATGAGGAAATGGATACTCAAAAAGTAAAAACTCACTCAAGTTTGTGCAAGTAATACAAGCCAGAAAAAAGTATAAACACAAATTTGTCTTCAAAGCCTGTATGTTTTGGATTGAGGCACACTACATCACTTATAAATTAGCAACTATTTTCCTTTTCACATAAGCAAACTTAGGGCCAAGAGAGAATTACCTATACATTCTATGAATGATATACAATTAGTAACAGGCCTAAACTAAGACCCAGGGCTCCTAAATCAGAGTTCAGCACTTACATGAAACCAGGCTATGATTTAAATAAGTATGTTTTTATAAAATAGTCTATAAGCTCACATTATTGTCACTGCCTTATGTGTTAAAAAAAACTTATTGTAGAGAATAAGTACAGAAAAGCATTTTTTAAAATTTAATGAGGCATTTGTTCCCTGAATCTACAAATTCTAATAAAAACCACAACCAGACTGATACATAATTCATAGAAGCTAACAAATTACTGTGCATTTGCAAAAATGACCTGTTCTTTCCTACTTATTTTCTGTGTGGTACATTAATGTCAAAAATAACATTGTGGTAAATATAGACAGCATAGTACAACAAACAATATCGGGATAATGTATTGATATAACTCACGCCAGAAATGCTAACAGAGCAATTAGAGGGCTCATACAGTTTTAAAATGAAGTCAAAAAGGTCAGCCAAGCTTTTATTTCAGCAAATGTTACTTTATGCTTTATATCCATTTTAGAGCAAGGATTCAAATCTTTTTTACTAGAAAGACAGATCAAATAGTCCAAATTCCATTCTTAAATCCTACCAAATGGACTTCATTTAAGCTTTCAAGAATCACATAAACATGTTAAGGATATAGACCTATACCAGTAAGCAAAACATTAGTAAAAACTGTAAATTGCTGTAATCCCAAGAATAACATTCAAAATGGCAAGTTTCCAGATCTGTTCCTTGAAAAGACTGTATTAGCTATATGGGAAGAGATTGTAGACAAGAATAAAACTCTTCTTTTCTCAAGGTTAAGGGGTACAGCCCCGTTCTCAATATTGCTTTTAGTACTGGGACAAGAGCCCAGGAAGGGTCTGGCTAGTGAGATAGATTATGGATACCTTGGATAAAATTATGGGATATGGGACACTGAAGGGAAAAAAATCCACAAATAAAAACAATCAGATAATAAAAATGTTTAATTTTAAGGTATTTGAAGTTCATCAGAGCATATGTTAACAAAGCCTGTAATAAAGAAAAAGCATACAACTTTGTCTTTCTTAGATATAATTTTATCTTTCTCCAATAATATCAGCCTGCATAACATGTGGTTGGAAAAATGCCAATCGATACTCTAAGTTTATACCAGTATTTTCCCACATGTACAGCTCTTGCCATTTATGGATATTCATTTCATTGGTGTTCTTCTTCATGAATGGTGCCTATCTCATGAATGTGTTTCTTTTTATTTAATATAATATTCTGCATATAGATCAGAGCTGAAATACTCTTGGCATTACAAAGACAAAACGCTTACAAACTAAATCAGAATTTAAATACTAAAAAAGAGCAAACACCATACCTGTCTGAATTAAAACTATGATAATTATTAATATTAGACTATTAATACAAATACTTTTAAAATAAAGATCAGAATTTCAAAATTCAAAACTCTAAGGTTTGTTTGGTCATATCTAGGTTCGTAAATACTCACTGTCCAGGAGAATATAAATGTGTTCTGAGGCAAAAGTCACATGAATAGAATTGATTATGAAACATTAATTGGTGTTTCATATGTTCAATAGAAAGCGCTAGGTAATATGAGTAAATAGTAATGTAAGATTTCTCCCCTTCTGCTCTCGAGGTCCTAGAGAATCAATTTCCTTGCCTTTCCTGGCTTGTGGGGGCCACCTGCTTTCCTTAGCTCAGGCCCCTTCCTCTACCTTCAAGCCAACCACTTCAATCTCTGCTTCTGTCAACATAGCTCCTCTCTGACATTGACCCTCTTTCTTCTCCCTTATAAGGACCTTTCTAATTACTGTATATTCGTCTTATCTAATAAACCAGGAAAATCTTTCCATTTCAAGATCCCTATTTAATCACATCTGAAAAGTCTCTTTTACCATGTAAACTAACATATTCATAGGGTTCCAAGAATTAGGATATGACCACCTTTAGGGGCCATTTTTTCTGATTACCATAAAGGAGAACTCACCGAGTCCCATACTATGATACTACTCAGAGGTTCTGGAAGTCTTGCTTTTAAAGGGATAATTATTTTAATAATAAATACCTTTCGGAAACTAGCATGTCTCTAGCAAAGTGCTCTATGATAGAGATAAAAGGTATATAGACCCAGTTTCTGTTTTTAAAGAAATGTTAATCTAGTGTGACTTTAAAAAACCTTTTTGACCTTGCCCATTGTATGAAATACATTTTACTTTACGATGCAGTTCACGTATACATCTTTTGTATACATGTGTATGTCTGAAAAAAATTTTCATAAAATTTTAGACTACTAAGAATCTAGCATTTTTTATTGTGTCCTTTTTATTTAAAGCAAGCATATGTTTATCACAATACCCTAATATGTTTTAGTTGTCAAAACAGACAAGGATTTAAATGTATAAAAAATTTACTGCTCTTATAGGTAATACAGACACATGTCTAACAGTGTAATAAAGATAATAGCACCATTACTAGCTAGAGGAATGCAGACTATACTTGAGTTATTGCTTCACAGAAACCTTACAGGATATGTGTTTTTAAAAGTGAACCTTAAAAGGGAACTAAACATTTGCAGTCAGAACCAGTGTTTAAAGTTGTCCAAGCAAAGTAGGCAAAACCCCTAAGTATTATCCAAAGTGGCGTATTCAGGAAACTTCAAACCTCAGAGTTCAAAATAGCTGGAAAATAGGGTATAATTGGAAACTTGTCAAGAGACGAGATAAACAACTGAAGTAGACAAATGAAATAACAGTGGACTTGTTTGAAGACTTTTCATTTGTTCGGCCTCATCTGCTGTGAGATCCAGTTAGATGTAAACTGAGAATAAAATGGTAAATAAAAAGACAAGGAATTTGCTCTCATAGAGCTTACATTCTAACATTTAACTTATTCTTTAAACAATGATAATAAATTCAAACAGCATATGGGCAAATGTCAAGTCACTGAAATATTTTATACAGAAGAGAAACATGATGAGATTTATGCTTTTAAAAGATTATCGTATTTGAGATGGACTTAGTGTATACAGACAAAAACTTTGTGCATAATGAGAAATAGAATTAAGGCAATATCAGTGGCATGACTCTTAGGGCGGATATTTGAAATGTTAATGAGATAGAATTTATAGGATTTGGAGATTGTATATGAGTGGTATGGGAAAAGAGAAATGAAGGATAATTTCTGTAGTTTTATTTTTGCTGAGTAGGTAGATGGGAGTATCTTTCAATGAGGAAGAATTTACACTTGCAAAGCAGTTTTAGGACAATGGATGCTAAGTTGATTAAAAATCAAATGTACATATATGGGAAATGGAAAAACATACAGAGCTGGGTCCGAGGGGCTCAGATTGTGTATTAGAAGATAGGTGGCATTTCAACCCATGATATTAGGATAAATCATCTAGGAAAAGTATTATAATAAGAAAGAATAAATCCCCATACATGCCAACATTTAAAGGATGATCAGAATGGGATTTCACAAAGAATTTGTAATGAGAGGGGAACTATAATATAGGACAGAAATTTGTAATTAGAGGGAAATGATAATATGTAATATATTTGTGTGATAAAAAAAGAGTATTGAGATTAAATGGGGTGGTTGAAAGTGGATCCAAGAGGTCATACAAGAAAACAAGTAAAGAGCATCCATCCAATATGGTAATCAGGGTATCTTTGATAGCATTAGTTGAAGTGATGTTGTGGAATGGTGAGGTGGATATTATAGTGGACTGAGGAATGAGGCAGGAAATCACACGACGATGGTGATTATAGCCTGTCGTTTTAGTTTGCTTTTGAAGGAATGATAAGAGTAAATTGCTATAACAAGAGCAAGGTAGAGACAGTTGTCATTTTTTAAAAAGGAGCAACTTATAGACATTTTATGTTTGGGAAAAACAGTGTGAGGTTCTTATTAAAGGGATCATTGAAGTGGTTTAAAAGGTGTAATGAGAGCAACAAGGAAAATGTGTATGTTGTGGCCTAAATGGTCCCTTGCCCTTTGTGTTATAGTGTATGCACATGTAATGTATGCATGCATGGTGTACAGTAAGGAAAAAAAAAAGAACATTTTAAATGACTCAAAATTTTAACACATGGGTCCAGTTGATTGTTCATAGTAGAACTCAAGAGCTTTTCACATTCATTTTTGGCTCTCTTCTCCTCCTCACTTGTAAAACCACCAAGGGCAATTAACATAAACAGGCCAGTGATACCCTTGACTTTGCAAGGTAATTAACACAGCAGGAAATACATTCTGGGGCAGACAGTTCCAAAAAGAGTGGGTGGAATCTTAATGGGAGACTAAGGAAGAGTAAGCAGGTTAATAATTCCAGACCATATATAACTCTCAGATCATTAAATCTCAAAGCTATTTTTAAAACTCAACAACCTGGAAAGAATTATTTTAACATTTTCTTCAATTTCATCAGTGGCTGGACTTTTATGATTATTATTTTTTTTTTTTCTGATAGTAGTGTTTAGATAGACTTTCTAAAATCGTTTAAAAGCCAACCTAATTGCTAGCCTTGCATAACTTTCTAAGGCATTATTTAAGCAATAATGACCTTCACACTGGATATGTTCTTGGCATTAATGACCAGTTGAAATTATTGGTAGGCTCAGGTGAAACTTGGGGTCTTTAATAGAGCCTGCCATTAATGGTCAGGAAATGTCTAACTGGGAGGTCATTAGTGTGATTATAAATCATAACAATGTAAATAAAAAAAGTAAAGTGTTCAAAAGTTACAAGTTGAACATCAAGTTGCCATGGATACTATTTTCCTAGATACAGCAACCCAGACCACTAACCAAAGGAAAACAGTTCTCCAGTTTTATAGTTCCTTCTAGGATTATAATTGCTCTTTGGATACAAATATTGATCCATAGAATCTGAAACAACTAACATTCCTACTGTGTACAAATAAGAACTGGTGGAATGGAAGGCATTTAAAAAGGTTATTCTTTCTAATTTCTGTTACTACCGTTATGATAGACTGAATTACTTTAATATCTTGTTATGTTTAAACTATTCAAAGAAGGAAAGTAAAGACATCATAAGTAGGAGTGGATCCAGTTTTTGTGAAACCCGAAGCTCATATTTTAGGATTCCTTAAAAAAAGGAAATCCGAATATAAAATAATTCTAATATAAAATATTCATTTCTCCAATGCTCCCACCACAAGGGGAAATGTGACAGAGACAGTTATTTTACTGATTGCAATAACAATTTCTTACTTTTGCAAAGTTTAGAAAAATCATATGACTATATAATATTGCAAGTATCCTCCCTTATGTATAAGCTGAAGGATTTTCTCAATTTTAGGCTTGATTCGTTTCACAGCAAATTCTCCCCTTATATTCTGTTAAGAATCCTACAAGTTTAGACAAAGAAAGGGGGCAAAGAGATTATCCAGTGTAACAACCTCATTGTAGATGAGTAAATTGAAATTCAAAATGCTAAAGCAAGGAGGCTTAACCAACCCAAGTCCCCTGACTCACACTTTTCTGCACCTAAGTTCCTTAACTCTTATTGGCTTTTTATAGGAGTAGGACTGCCTGGAACCTGAGTGATTTATTTTAGAAATTTTTGATGAACCAGTGAAGCAGATTCAAGGGGAGTATATTTGCATGGAACTTCTTGATGGAGTAAAGCATTTTAGAGGAAAGAGATCAAATTATTGTTAATTTTGAAAACAGGTTCTGTAGTGGAAACCACTAGTTATGAAAACTAGATACCTCCTCCCCATCTTTCACGGGAAATGAACTACAGCAGAAATATCACTGCCCAAGTAGGCCTACATTTCTCAGCCTCATCATACAGCTAGGTATTGTTCTGATAGGTGGGGGTCAAGGGCAAGGAAGAAATACAGAAATTCTCATTTAATTGCAATGCATTGAGATGTGACAGTGTAACCACTTGTTTGAAAGTGGTTAAAACAAGAGCTAGGGCACTTATCCTCGATTCTTAAAGATTTCTCATTATTTGTTTAAAACTGTTAGTGAATTGATTTATTCCTTGGACATTTCAGAACTTGCTTGCTATTGGAATCTTAAGAGTATGTGAGAAATGTCTCAGAAAAGATCAATTTCAAAGGCATGAGTGTCCAACAGAAACTAACTGGTGATGCCACAAATAATTGATTAAATCTCACCTTACTCACATTTGGGAGATCTTGGTTTTAATCTTTAGATGAAGACATTGGTCCTGCTATAATTTGTTAATAAAAGAAGTAAGTGAGCTGAAAATATTTCCAGATAAGATTATCAAATTATCGCTTTTTTCCAGTAAAGTATAAAAGATATATGTATTGGTGTGATGACTTTACTATCATCTCCTGAATTGTTTTATTTTATCATATAAACTGATGTCAGTGTGTGTACACACATACTCACATATAACATATTGATTTTCATTTCTTGTCAAAATTGCATTTATTTGAGCAGCATTTCTTGTTTGAATATATTTTGATATTGACCTCAAGGGAAGAAAGTCAATAACTGCATAATATACCGCCAGCCATAGAAACCAAATATTCAGACTTCTGTCAGTGGCACATCACCAGACTAGCATGGATGCCTGTGAGACTGGCAGCCCTGCAGGGCTTGTCTAGAGGGAAAGGGGTTATGTAGAGTTAAGAAAAAAACCTCAGCAGAAAATGAGAATTAAGGGGTGAGAGGTAGTTTGCAGATATCCGAGTAGATCTCCTAATGACTAAAGAAACAGAATCGTGATTTTCAAAAGGGAAGATTTCCACAAATGGCAAATTTCTACTCCTTTCCCTTCCATAGCCTAGTTACTGTGGTTTGGAAACTGGACAATTTCTGAATGTGACTTTTCCTGAGACCAAACTTTTAGAGAAATTATTATCCTGTACCTTCTCAGTTGTACATTGCAATCTAATTTATTATCTATTCCACTAACTCTTTTCAGATATGAGGTAGCAACCACTGAACTCAGATCAAAAGGAATACTTTTTACCCATAAATTCATCAGACTTAAAAGTCAAATCTTGTACAAAATAGTTCCTTTGAACATGATGTTCTTTACTTATTTTGGATTAGTGTAAAAAGTAGAATTAGCTCCTGGTGATAGGAGATAGTTACTTTTGATCACTGCTGCCTAAATTGCAATGACGTTTTCTAAAGTTCTAACACCAAGGACACTAACCTGCAACTGATGAATTCTGTCTGAGAAAGCACAATATAGGACATCAATAAAAGTAAACACACAGGGGCTAGTTAATGCAGAGGGTAATACAGCCACCTTGACACCCTAAGGATCTGGGTTTACAACCAGCTGAGCTCATTGCTTCAAGGAGTGTAGGGTCAGTTCCTGTCTGTTTTCTATGCATTGAAAATCACCCACTATTAAGCATAATTGACAAGTTACTTTCCAATAGGACTGTGCATTAAAATAGAGTTGTTTTTTTCCTGCATTTTCAAAAGCTATGTCCAGACATACACAATTCTGATAGTTTTGGGGGACTGACTGTATAATAAAGTTCCAGAATTTCATTTCAGGCTTCACTTGGCTTCTGAAACTTTTCCACAGCATCAAAACAATTAAAAACACCCTGCCATGTTTCTGGTATTGCATGTAGTGATTCGTGAACACTCTCAGACACTTGAGAACTTTGTCTTTTGGGTTCTTAAAGAGGTGATTACAAACATGATGAGAATAACAAATCGGAAAAGTACCTTTTGGTTTGTGGAATAATTTACTAGAAATTTGTAAAAAAAAAAAAAAAAAGTAAGTATATTGTCTATATGATGTGAAAAGAAAACATATTTTAAAAATAATAATAATATAAATATAACACAATAGGTCATAATACAAAATACATATTCAGACCCAAAGAATTTAGATGCCTAATTTTGGAATACAGTAATCAATCAAGTCAGCTTTCCATAGTGGTAACTGCATAAATCATGTTTTTTCTAAATATAGTCTCTCCATTGTACTCTTTGAGGAAGGGTATGTTATACCTGTGTACATCAGACTGAGTGGCTAAATAGTTTTTTTGAAGGGATTTTCTTTAATAACAATATTTTATTGACAATATTTTATTGATAATATTTTAGCATTTTCCTCCTGTCCTTATGAAAATTTTTATTATTTTTCCACTAATTATGATTTTAAAGCTTCCCTACTTCATTCCCCTAGCTTCATTTCAACTTTTCATTATACTTAAACAGTATAATATATAGTATGGCCACAATAAATAGCAGCCATAAATGAAGCCTCTCGTGTTTTTTAAGAACATGATATACTATCTCAGCTTTGCATAAATTAGAACAAGATTTCTCAAATGTGGCACTATTAACATTCTGAGGTGACTAATTGATTGTGGAGAGTGCTTCTGTGCGTTGTAGAAGGCTTACCAGCATCTCTGGTCTGGACCTTCTAGATGCCAGTAGCACCTGTTCCTCCAGCTGTGACAGCAGCCATTGTCTAGTTCTCTGGTCATTGATAAATGTTCCCGGGGTAAAACATTTCTCAGCTGAGAAATGCTGACTTAGCACATACTGTTCTTTGTGTTAAGAATAACTTTTTTCTTGGCCTTCCCCAGCGGCATACTACTGTCCATACATTCTGGAATCACCTTGATGTCTCATCTCCACTTTAAGCCTTAATTGAATTACCCAGGGAGAAATAAGGGCTTCTTCTATTCTCTTTACGCTATGACAGGTTTATATCCCTGTTAAAATTCTTAGAATAAAACATTCACCTTTTATTCTGCTTGTAAGAGTATCTTCATCCCTTACTTGCTATGCTACTTAAGTGAAAAATTAAGGGTATGTTACCTTTTTCCATGGGGTGTTCCCAGATTCTACCATAATTCCTGATACATAGTAGGCATCCAATAAATATTTATAAAAATGATGAACTTAATGATTAAATAAATAAATGGAGTTGAAAGGTTTATAAAAAATGAACTCATAAAGATATTTTTACCTTTATACAGAACACTTGTCTGGAAAAAATATTCTTTTTTAATTTTTTTCCTTAAATTCTACACTAAGGGATTTTGAAGTCATAAAGAAAATTTACTGATTAGAGGTTGAGTTTAGGGGTCTAAAAAGTCATTAAAGTTTTATAAATAAAAAAGGCATCTTATATATCAATTTTTTAGAAATGGTATTTGATGAGATTATCACTCATACAAAAGACACAAGTAGCTGACATGAACCTATAGTTAGTTCCTTTATTCTCCAATGCTGAGATGCTAATTAATATTTGTTAGTGATGATGAAATGTAAAATTTTATACAGAAATATTTTTTCTTGCTAGTTGCACATAAGTATTGATCAACTGCTTTGGAACAAATTTACTCTTCAATAAGATTGCATTTCAGTGCTTATGTAGCCAATATAATCTTATATATCATCGCAGTAGACTAAATAATGCCCGCTGAAAAATGCCTGAATTAGAATTTCTGGAATCTGTGACTATGTTATGTTATATGGCAAAAAGGACTTTGCAGGTGTGATTAAGTTATCTTGATAAGGGAATATTTTCCTGGATTACCTAGGCGGGTCCAATGTAATCTCAGAGGGCCTGATATAATCAGAGAGATAGAGACAATATGACAATGGAAGCAGAGAGGAATTTTAAAATGCTACACTACTGGAGTTGATGATGGATGAAGGGGCCATGAGCTAAGGATGCTGGTGGTCTCTAGCCATAGGAAGTAGACCTGCTGACACTTTGATTTCTGTCCAGTGAAACTGATTTCAGACTTCTGAGCTCAGTATCTATAAGACAATAACTTTTTATTGTTTTAAGCCACTAAACTTGTGGTAATTTGATACTGTGGTGATTGAAAACAAATAGAATCATTATGAGGAGAAGCCTTTTGACTTACTCTTGGTAAGAACTCTGTATTGAATGTGTAACTCTATATATTTATGTATCATGTTTCCATTTTCTATGGGTAAACATTGAGACTATACACCATTCTATAAATATGCTAGAAGTGTTCATCCATTCTCATCTATTCTATTGTCTGTCAAGCCAGTTGCTCTGGGATAGTGGACAACATGGTTAGTACACTTGGGTAGCTGCCAGTGTTCAGTGACGCTGTGAGCAAGCTTATATGTAGATCCTGAAACACATAGGGTGTTCATCTATGCCAGAACTATTTTCTTATGATCTGTGTGAAGTGTAAAAGCTTTGTAGTAAGTGTTGCTATCTAGAAGTTCTTATAATTTTATTTAAGTGTCTCGACTAATTTGGCCTTTTGTATTCTTGTGATTTTATGTGGTGTTTCAATGTGTCTATATATTGAAATGGAAAGAAATGACATCTTTATAATATTAAATATTTGGATCTTCTTTACTGCATCTAATAAGCTTTTCTATAATGGAAACTTGCACATCTGCTGTTTGATTTACTCTTAGATATTTATTTACTTTTAATGTAAATGGCTTTTTTTTCTAACTTTGCTCTCAGCATATAGGAATAAATGGACTTTGAATTCAGTAACCTAGATTAACTCTGTTGTAAATTCTAGTAATTTATTAGCAGTTTATTTAGGAGTTTCTATGTATATAAGAACATTATCTGCAATTCTTTTTCCTCTTATTTCTTGTTCCTGGCTTAATGAGCTGCTAAGAATGGAAACAATAACAGAAAACTGTATCTTGTTTCTGATCTCAAAGGGAAAGCGCTGAACACTTCAATTTATATATGATGGTGCTGAAATGGCTTTTGTTTTATTGTGGAATAATTTGAAGGTAGAACAAATAGGATTTTATGACAGAGTTGATGTGGCAGTGGATTGAAAAGATGTGGTAAAATATGATTTTTTTAGCTTGGTGTAATGCAGTTACTATGCTAGGAGGACTGGAGGAGGCTATAAAATCAAGAGCTCGGTTTAAACCTGTTAAATTTGAGATGTATATTAGATAGGCAAATGGATATGGAAAGTAATCAGTTAGATATTATATTAGTCAAACTTCTCCAGAGAAACAGAACCAATAGAATATATAGAGATATATAAGAGAAGATATAGTCTTGAGAATTGGCTCATGTAATTATGGAGGCTGAGAAGTTCCACGACATACCATCTGCAAAGTGGAGGACCAGGAAAACCTCTGGCGTAATTCAGTCTGAGTTCAAAGGCCTAAGAACTAGGGAGCTGATGTTGTACATCCTAGTTCAAGGCCAAAGGCCTGAGAACTGGGAAGGGTAGGCCATGGGTCAGACAGGGGAAGTGTTATTATGTAAGTCCTGGAGTTCAAATACCCAAGTTTAGAAGAAGGTGGATGTCTCAGCTCAAGAACAGAGATAAAATTTACCATTCTTTTACCCTTTCGTCCTATCCTGGCCTCCAATGGATTGGATGATGCCTGCCAATGTTGTTGAGAGTGGATCTTTATTCAGTCCACTGATTAGATTAGTCAAATGCTAATCTCTTCCAGAAGCGCCCTTACAGACACACCCCAAAATAGTTGTACCAGCTGTCTGGGCATGTCTTAGCCCAGTCAAGTTGAAGTATAAAATTAACCATCACAAGTCCACTGCTTGTCAGTGTGGCATTCATATGTGCCTCCTTAAACCATACTTAATCTCCAAATAAAGCAAGGACATAATTCTCCCTAACATTTTACGACCTCTTATAAGAGGCAAGGATATTTTTGAACATTTGGGGAAAATTAAGGTGAGAGATAAGTTTTTGCATCTGGTTCCTACTACAACCCAGAAAGATACACAACACCTAGTGGGCCTGTATGGATTTTGGAGACAATTCAGTCAGTTGGTTATACTGAAAATCTGATAGTTTTGAGTAGGGTCCAGAATACCAGAAGGCTCCGTAACTGGTCCAGGATTCTGTGTAAGCTGGTCTGCCCCTTGAGCACATGATCCAACAAATCCAACGGTGCTTCAGGTGTCCGTGGTAGATAAAGATGCTCTTTAAAACCTGTGGCAGGCCCCTATAGCTGCATCACAGTGCGGACCTTTAAGTTTTCGGAGCAAGGACTTGCAATCATCTTCAAATAACTTAAAAAAAAAAAAAAAAAAAGGATGATGCCTGGCCTTGATACTGGACCTTAGTAAAAGCAGAATGCTTGACTTTGGGCTGTTTAAGTAACCATGTGATCTGAGCTACCTATTATAACTGAATCTCTATAAATAGTTCACACGATGGACCACCAGCACTCTTTTTACTACTGGAAATAGAGTCATCAGCATATTTAAATCTAAAAAGATTAAAGAGCCAGTCCAAGAAACCCCAAAGCCAACTTAGAAAACTCATCCTTAAAATTCCGTTTCTCTAGAACCACTCTTAGTATCAAAATGACATATGTCTTGATTTTAGAGTAAAGGAACAAGAGAAAGAATGAGGCAAATTATCAATGTTTAAAGACTATTTAAAACCTTAATACTGGATAAAATACCAAGGCATAAATGGTAGATCAAGAAAAAGTTGAAAGAAGCTTGCCCTGAAGCACTCAACTAACAGTTCAAAGTGATGAAGAGAAACAGCCAGGTCTGGAAGCGATGGCTCAAGAGGTAGGAGGAAAACCAGAAGAATAAATGACATATCCTTGAAACCAAGCATAGAAAATGTGTCAAAGAGAAGGAAAATTGCTTAAACTCCAATTATTATTATTATATGAATAATGCTTAAATAAATATTCTTACATCTATATCATAGATCGCTTGCAGTAGTTTTTCTGGTAGACTAAATTTCTACAGTAGAATTTTGAGGAAAAACCCTATGTCAATTTACAATATTGATAGGTGTTTTACAGTTGCTACCAAAAGAGGGGGATTATACAACCTTACCTATCTGTCCTTAGTATAAGATAATACATACAGAGAAATACATATGTTGCTCCAGGTATCTTTCAGGAATAAAGAAATTTTGTCAGGTTATCAAAGACAGAACCTGAACTGGTTTGCCCATTTACAGACACTGGTTAAGTCAGAAATCTCTGATTTTCATTTGAGCCAGACAAAAACCATCATTAAACAGTAAATTCTAAAATTCAGCATATAACCAGGCACACACTTGGCTCGCCCTGAATGAGACTTTTTTTATAGTAGATTGGCAAGCAAATCATATTGGAAGCAAGTAAGATAAGGTTATTATGATTATCTAAGACATCAGACGTGATCAGGAGAGCCACAAGTAAATCACATCTACTTCTAAGTCTATGCTTTCAAAACCTTCAGACATCTAATTATCACTTTCACTATTTTTATTTTATCCACATGTGACCTATACTTTTAATCATTTATTATATTTAAAATCAATTTACTCTCTTTTGCCTAAATCTACTCTAGAAGAAAAATTTATATCACTGTTATGAATGGGGATAAGCTATCACTTGTCATTAAAGGAAGGTACTGTAAGAATAAACATAATCAGTACAAACAATGTTATTAAATTTCAGGTTGATGTTATTGCTTGGCAAAGGCTTTGAACCCATGGAATATAAAAAAGAAATTACCAAGGGTTAGAGAAGAATTAAAGGTATATTTGTTTTTACTTGGTATGCTTATTGAATGGGAAAGGCATGGATTGAAAACTTAAAGTCTGAACTATTTCTCATCATAGAATGTTTTACTCAGAGCAGCATTCTAGTTCATTAACAAAACAAAAACTAGTTGTAGCTGTTATTTTTCAGTTAGAATTACAACTGCTATTTTACATGAATGTCATGAATGTTAGTCCACAGGACTTAAAGCAAACATCAGTATCCAGCTCATGAAACCATAATAATAAGAATTTCTGTTTAAAAGGAGCCCTAAAAATGAGATTTTTTTAAATTTTTTTTTTATTTTTATTTTTTTGAGATGAAGTCTCACTGTGTCACCCAGGCTGGAGTGCAGTGGCACAATCTTGGCTCACTGCAACCTCCGCCTGCCAGGTTTAAGCGATTCTTCTGCCTCAGCCTCCCGAGTAGCTAGGACTCAAAAATGAGCACACCACCACGCCCAGATAATTTTTGTACTTTTAGTAGAGATGGGGTGTCACCATATTTGTCAGGCTGGTCTCGAACTCCTGACCTCGTGATCTGCCCATCTCTGCCTCCCAAAGTGCTGGGATTACAGACGTGAACCACTGTGTCTAGCCAAGAATTAGAAATTTTTAACTCTCTTCTTTTTTTCCAGGAAAGGTTGCGCTTACACCATGTTATTGTCAAAGATCTCTAGAGAAAGACTTTTTTAAATTTATATTTATGTAAGTAATTTTAGATTATTTTTATAGCTGAGGAGGGAGTCCAGAAATCATCCAGTGTGATAACTTCACTTTTTATATAATAAAACTGAATCTCAGACACATTAGTGGAAGTCTGAGAGTAGAAAAACCAAACAAAAAATGGGTACAGACTGCAAGTCTGTTTAAAGGTAGCTATTTCTTGGACATAGAACTCTATCTTATAACATCCTTTTTAAAAATTTTCTGTTTTGTCTCACAGTCTTAGAAAAATCTATTAGGAATTTTAATTGCTTTAAAAGAGAATAGATGGATGATTATATATTTGCATTAATTATAGAGAGATTGCCCTAGTGGGAACATTTTAAAGATAGGAAAGATAGTCATGTCAGAACATGGAGAGCAAATGGAATGACATAGAGGAAAAGCTTCATGAAGACGAAACACCTTTTGCTGAATGTTTGAATGCTGGTGTCCCTCCAAATTTCATATGTTGAAACCTAACTCCCAAGGACATGGTATTAAGAGGTGAGGCCTTTAGGAGGTCATTAAGTCATGAAGGCAGAGCCCTCATGAATATGATTAGTGCACTTATCAAGAGGCTTGAGGGAGCTTGCTAATTCCTTTCCATCATGTGAGGACACAGCAGCAAAACACTACCTATGAAGCAGAGAGCAAGCCCTTATCAGATATTGAATGTGCTGGTACCTTGATCTTGGACTTCGCACCCTCCAGAACTGTGAGAAATAAATTTCTGTTGCTTATATATTACCCAGTCTAAGAATTCATTATAGCAGGCTGAACAAACTAAGACACCTTCCAGTAAGTTTTTGTTCACACAGAGATGTTCTCTGCCACACCCCAATACACTGGTTTCTTGCTCCAAAAACTAATTTTGTATGTTTGTGATAACTGTATAGACAAGATACAAAAAAAAAAGTTCTTAATCACAATAGCTACTAATTATTTTAAATAACAAATATGTATAGAGTGCTTATTATGTTCCAAACACTCTATTGGGTGCTGGGTAGACTCTTCACCTCATTGATCTAATGGGAAAAGTCAGCAGTAAATTAACATTGTCCATTAATTTCCCTCTTTGATGAGTCAAGAAAGAATTGCCAAAACCACTATCATCATTTATAGGGTCAATAAACGAACTGTTACAGGCTCAATTTGCCAATGATGCTTAGAGAACAAGGAACTGAAAAGGCACAGGATAGCATAAGAATTTCTAGTTAAGTTCCATAACACTCATATCTTATGTATTACAGTTTTGTTTTTTTGTTTGTTTTACTTTAACCTCATGCCCAATGAGAAACAGCTTTTGCTAAACGGAGTTCCATTAGCCATGATGACTTCTGCCTCTGGCTAGTCCCACAATTCTTTCAAATTTCACTTGTAGAAAATGTAACTAAGACTAAAATTAAATAAACAAACCAATGCCCATGAAAATTTTTTGTCTTGTAACTTTAAGCATAAAAATGTCTTCTTTGAAACCTGACCTATTTTTACAAGGGCAAGCATATGTGGTCTTCACATTTATTATGGCAAACAAAGCTCCACATTCCCCTACTGGAAAGAAGCAGCATTTTAACATTGATGAAGCTTTGTGCTGAGAAGCAACATCCTCCTCATCACTGCTATCTGGATACTGTTTGTGCTTTATTCACACTTGCGCTATCTATTCAAAATGAAAATTTTGCTCCAGAACACAAACGTAGTAAAAATAGACGGATTTCATTTTTTTCCCTTACATCTGTATACGTTCTCTCTTGCTCTTCACTTTTCAATTAAAACTTAATTTATCTGTAGACAATTCCTAATGTTTTTAGTAAATTTATTCCTGAAAAACATAACATAGAACTTCCTAACTGAACTTATAAGCAGTATGGAAAACAGACACAGTACAAAATAAAAATAAGTTTCCTAAAAAAGAAGATTGACTAAAATCAACTTTTATATAGGAGCATGGTTCACAAGAACATCCAATTAATATGTGTGTGTTGTGCCTGTATGTGTGTATTTCATTCCAAACTACTTAATGTTGGAGACCAAAAAAGGGCTGAAAAACGCTAACACTACACTATTGTTTTGGCTTATTCTATCAGTGAAAAGTAATTTATTATTATTGTTATTATTGGTGGCAATCAACCAGTTAGTAAAATTTATTGAAGACTCATTGTTCACTACAATGGTTGATGCAAGGGGAATATCATGAGTCTCATCTTCTTGCTATGAATGTTAAAAATTCAGTTTCACTGTTTATCAGTAAAGCTTTGAGACATTCCAAGATTCCTAAATACTGGTTATTAAATATATTCTACATTATAATATTGATTGTATGCATGTATACACAATGTATGACTATATCAATTACATGTGTGTAATGAACACTTTTAAATATATAAATAAATATATTAATAATAGTTTTCATTGGGTGCTACGCTATAAGTGCATTTTTTCTTTCTCACACTTTTATTTGCCAAATTTTAAACATAGAAATATTTAACTTATCAGATTAAAATAATACATTTTTATATTTGTATAATCTTTATGAAGGAGCATAATTTAACTCATAAAAGTGGGTAATTTGTTTCAAAAAGGTGAGATAAAAGATCCAGTTTGGGCTAGGCATGGTGGCTCATGCCTGTAATCCCAGAACTTTGGGAGGCTAAGGCGGGCGGATCATGAGGACAGGAGATCGAGACCATCCTGGCTAACACGGTGAAACCCTGTCTCTACTAAAAATACAAAAAAATAGCCTGGCGTGGTGGCAGGCGCCTGTAGTCCCAGCTACTCGTGCCACTGCACCCCAGCCTGGGCGACAGAGTGAGACTCCATCTCAAAAAGATCAAGTTTGACATGTTTACAGACTGTCTCAATACTGTTCAAATATGAGAGACTATGTCGTATGAAAGACTCACGATCCCAGCTATTGTTTCTTTTTTTTTTTTTTTTTTTCCCGCAAGACCAAGAGTAGCAAATATTGCATGGTTATTGTACATGGGAATGCACAAGGTCTGGGTTTCCTCTGGAGGTTTTACCATAAAGTTATTTGTTTAATTTATACAACCAGTCACCTGACAGATATCTTCTGCCTAGAGTGAGGTTTAACACTTTTAATTTTAATTTAATTTAATTTTTATCTTTATTTTTATTTATTTTGAAAGTAGGTCTCACTCTGTTACCCAAGCTGAGCACAGTGACATGATCACGGCTCACTGCAGCCTCAACCTCCTGGGCTCAAGTAATCTTCTTGCCTCAGCCTCTCGAGGAGCTGAAACCACAGGCACACTCCTCCATACCCAACTAATTTTTTGTTTTTTTGTAGAGATGAAGTCTCACTATTTTGCCTAGGGTAGCCTGGAACTCCTATACTCAAGCAATCTTACTGCCTCAGCCTCCCAAAGTGCTAGGATTATAGACATGAGCCACAGTACCAAGCCAGGTTTAGCCTTTTTGTTGTTGGTTGTTGTTGTTGTTGTTGTTGTTGTTTTCTTTAGACAGAGTCTCTTTGTTGTTGGCCCATGCTGAAGTGTAATGGCGGGATCTCAGCTCACTGCAACCTCTGCCTCCTGGGTTCAAGCAATTCTCCTGCCTCAGCCTCCCCAGGCATGTGCCACCACACCCAACTAATTTTGTATTTTTAGTACAGACGGGGTTTCTCCATGTTGGTCAGGCTGGTCTTGAACTCCTGACCTCAGGTTATCTGCCCACTTGGTCTCCCAAAGTGCTGGGATTACAAGCTTGAGCCGCCGCACCTGGCCAGCACTTTTTAACTTAAAGAACTTTCATCCCTCTCTCCCAGAAACATTTTAGTCCCCTGATATTTCTGACAGCCCTGTGTTTTCTATTTTTCACAATTGTGCTTCTAAGGTTTGTTCTGTGAGGGAGACGTGCGAGGGGAGAAGAAAAGGCACACACACAATACCTTTAAAGGTAAACAAGCTTTATCCCACATAAATGGCAATGCAGATATGATAAGCAAATTAATATAATAAATTGATATAATAAGCAAATGATACAATAAGCAATTCGATGTAATAAGCAAATTGATATATTAAGCAAATTGCAATGGGAAGGGGAGAAGGGAAAAGGGATTTACATTCACCAGACTATGGAGTATCCACCACCAGACTGGGAAGAAACAGCCTGGGCTCCAGAGTGGGCCACTCCTCCATGCATAGATGAGGAGAGGTCTCATGAAGCTTCGGTGCAGTCTGGGACCCTAGCTCTTTTTGTAACAAGTTGTATGGCATGAGGCCCAGTCACGAGGGCCCTGTGCAACTGCGATCAAGGAACAACTTGTCTTTGGGATTGTCTATTGTTTTTCAATAACTAACATATAGGAATAGATTGAAATGGAGATTTCTCCAAAACAGCACTGGATGAACACTTCAAGGGGCTCACATAACCTGTTCCAGGACTTGGTGACCATTGTTTGTGTCCGTGTTCAATTGAGTTCAAATTTAATATTTAACTTTTCCTCCACAAAGTTCTGTTTATTAAATATGGAAGCTTCACGGGACTTTATTCTCAGTCCTTTTCTTTCCTCTCTATCTCTTTTTCCTGGGACAACTCATTTCCTTTCAGAATATGAATCACCATCATATTCCCTCATCTATTTCTGTGATTCACATGGTTTCTAGTGCATTTATGTACAATTCTCCAAACTTTCTACCTTGACATCCCATGGCAATTTCAAAAGAACATATTTGAAATCTGCATATTCCTCTGCAGCTCTGCTAAACCTCCACTCATCTAATTGCTCAATATATGAAGACATTAGTTTCCTTGGCTCCTTTCAAATTTCACTCACTCAGCAATGTTAAGCTCTGTTTGTTCCTACTTCCTAAAAACGAATTCTCAATGTATCCACTGTTTCCCATCCTCAATGCCATCCCCCAAGTCCCAACTTCAAACATTTCTTTCCTAAACTGCGCGAAGAGACTTCTAACTGTTATCTTCACATCTATTTACTTCCCAGTCATCACAAATGGTCTCCATAATAATGCAAAAATTATCTTCTTATTATTAACTTTTTCATGGCACCAGTTCTTTATAAAACTATCATTTTATTTTATTTTATTTTATTTTATTTTATTTTATTTTTGAGATGGAGTCTCACTCTTGTTGCCCAGGCTGGAGTGCAGTGGTGCAATCTCGGCTCACCAAAACCTCCGCCTCCCGGGATCAAGTGATTCTCCTGCCTCAGTCTCCTGAGTAGCTGGGATTACAGGCATGTGCCACCACGCCTGACTAATTTTGTAATTTTAGCAGAGACAAGGTTTCTCCACGTTGGTCAGGCTGATCTCGAACTCCTGACCTCAGGTGATCCACCTGCCTTGGCCTCCCAAAGTGCTGGGATTACAGGTGTGAGCCACCGTACCTGGCCAAAACTATCTTTTAAAGTTGTAAAATGATGTCATAATTCCCCTAATACAAATAGATTGATAACTTCTCATCACCTTAAAAAACTTCTAAAATCTTTAAAATAGATTATATACTGTGTATGGGACAGATTTTATCTCCCTCTCCAGGCTTATCTCCTAGTATTCTACATATTGCTTTCTCCATCTCAGCTCTCTCAGGCTTCTTTCAGGTTCTTGAACATACGAGACTCTCTCAGTGTCGTAGGCTTTCACACATGCAGGTTTCTCACTCCTGGCTAAATGCTTATCCACTGTATTTTTTTTTTTTTTTTTTTTTTTTTTTTTTTTTTTGATGGAGTTTCACTGTGCTGTCCAGGCTGGAGTACAGTGGCGCAATCTCGGCTCACTGCAACCTGTGCCTCCTGGGTTCAAGTGATTCTCCTGGCTGAGCCTCATGAGTATCTGGGATTACAGGTGCCCACCACCATACCTGGCTAATTTTTGTACTTTCAGTAGAGACAGGGTTTCACCATTCATTCCATAAAATTCAATTCAATTATTGATTTGCTTATCCATGAAAAAAATTGTTGCCTATTTGTTATGTGTAAGGCACTGTAATAGATGCTTGGAAAACAAGGCTGAGCAAAGAAAACAAAGGGTATTTTTTGATGCTTAAGCACAGAGTAGCACAACTGTATTCTTGAAATGTTATACATATTTTTTCCACAGTAGCTATATGCTTAACATCATTTTAATTTTTTCTTTATTGTCTGTCTTTTCCATTAATGGTGAGTTCCATGGAGGCATAGATAAATTATTTACTGTATATTTAGCTAATCTTTTTTGATCAACTAGTACTAATACTAAAGGAAAGTCCCCAGGATAATATCTAAACTACTTGCTGATGTGTATAAAGCCACTAACGCCCTGACTATAATTTCTCACTTCTCTACCAAGTACTATCTACATTTTAGCCATGACAAATTACGATTAGCTTTTTTTTGAGCTGGAGTCTCACTCTGTTGAGAGACAGGACTATCTGGATTTCCTAAGCCGACTTAGAATCCCTAAGCCTAGCTGGGAAGGTAACCGCTTCCACCTTTAAACATGAGGCTTGCAACTTAGCTCACACCCGACCAATCCAGTAGTAAAGAGAGCTCACTAAAATGCTGATTAGGCAAAACAGGAGGTAAAGAAATAGCCAATCATCTATGCCTGAGAGCACAGCGGGAGGGGCAATGATCTGGATATAAATCTAGGCATTGGAGCCGACAGCGGCTTCCCTCTTGGGTCAGCTCCCTTTGTATGGGAGCTCTGTTTTCACTCTATTAAATCTTGCAACTGCACACTTTTCTGGTCTGTGTTTGTTATGGCTGGAGTTGAGCTTTCACTCGCTGTCCACCACTGCTGTTCACCGCCGTCACAGACCCGCTGCTGACTTCTACCGCTCCGGATCTGGCACGGTGTCCGCTGTGCTCCTGATTCAGCAACCTGCCCATTGCCGCTCCGGATCGGGCTAAAGGCTTGTCATTGTTCCTGCACTGCTAAGTGCCGGGGTTTGTCCTAATGGAGCTGAAAACTAGTCGCTGGGTTCTGCAGTTCTCTTCCCTGACCCACAGCTTCTAATGGAGCTATAACACTCACCGCATGGCCAAAGATTCCGTTACTTGGAATCCCTGAGGCCAAGAACCCCAGATCAGAGAATAAGAGGCTTGCCACCACCTTGGCAGCGGCCCACCACCATCTTGGAAGCTGCCACCACCATCTTGGGAGCTCTGGGAGCAAGGACCCCCTGGTAACACTGTCACCCAGGCTGGAGTGCAGTGGCATGATGTCGGCTCACTGCAACCTCTGCCTCCACGTTCAAGCGATTCTCCTGCCTCAGCCTCCCAAGGAGCTGGGATTACAGGCGTGCACCACCACACCCAGCTAATTTTTGTATTTTTAGTAGAGACATGGTGAAACCATGTTGGCCAGGCTGGTCTCAAACTCCTGACCTCACGTGATCCACCTGCCTCAGCCTCCCCAAGTGCTGGGATTACAGGCATGAGCCACCACACCCAGCCCATGTTCAGCTTTTTAAACTAACTTTCTTCTTCTTATTTTTAGCCTTTACACAAACAATTTCCTGTATTTTTTTTTTTTTTTTTTTTTTGAGGTGGAGTCTCACTCTGTTGCCCAGGCTGGAGTGCAGTGATGATGTGATCTCGACTCACTGCAACCTCTGCCCTCTGCGTTCAAGCAATTCTCCTGCCTCAGCTTCCCTAATAGCTGGGATTACAGGCGTGTGATACCACGCCTGGCTAATTTTTGTATTTTTAGTAGAGACAGGGTTTCACCATGTTGGCCAGGCTGGTCTCAAACTCCTGACCTCAAGTGATCCGCCTGCCTCAGCCTCCCAAATTGCTGGGATTACAGATTGTGAGCCACCGGTGCACGGCCAATTTCCTCTATCTTGAACGGCCCTTTCTGAGTTACTTGCATGGTATTTTTTTTTTTTTTTTTTGTCACATGGAGTCTCGCCCTGTTGCCCAGACTGGAGTGCAATGGCGCGATCTCAGCTCACTGCAACCTCTGCCTCCCGGGTTCAAGCGATTCTTCTGCCTCAGCCTCCTTAGTAGCTAGGATTATAGGCACGCATTACCACACCTGGATAATTTTTTACATCTTTAGGAGAGACGGTGTTTCACTGTGTTGGCCAGGCTGGTCTCGAACTACTGACCTCGTGATCTGCCTGCCTCAGCCTCCTGATGTGCTGGGATTACAGGCGTGAGCCACTGTACCTGGCCTTGCATGTTAAATTTTTACTTTCAGTCTCAATTTTGTGAATAAATTCATAAAGCAATCCATGAATTGCGAATCTAAGTGGTTTGAGGAGCCACGAACGTAGATGTTAATTCTGGACATTTGACTATAAGAGGACAAGATAAAAGCAATCTCTTTATATTTGCATCATATCCTGGTACATGGTTGACAACTTTGGAAAAATGGGAGGTTTCCTCCAGTAGATGAAGAAGATGTCAAAGATGGTGCTTGATAGTACCAAAGGAGAAGGAAAAGATGGTTCCTTTTCTTGAAGAATCCACACTATAGTGGAAGAGACAGAGTGGTTAATATGTATAATTATGGTCATGCTTAAAAAATTGATATATGTTAGAGGAAATGTAAGAAAAATAACTGAGGGCCAGGCGTGGTGACTCACGCCTGTAATCCCAGCACTTTGGGAGGCCGAGGTGGGTGGATCAGTTGAGGTCAGGAGTTCAAGACCAACCTGGCCAACATAGTAAAACCCTGTCTCTACTGAAAGTACAAAAATTAGCCGGGTGTGGCGGTGGGTACCTGTAATCCCAGCTATTTGGGAGGCTGAGGCAGGAGAATCACTTGAACCCAGAAGGCATAGGTTGAGTGAGCCGAGATCGCACCACTGTACCCGCTGTACTCCAGCTTTGGCAGTAGAGTGAAACTCCATCCAAAAAAAAAAAGAAAAGAAAAGAAAAGAAAAAAAAGAAATGGAACATAAATTTTTCTGGATTATTAAATAAGGTTTCATTAAATAAAGTGACTTCGTTAGATAAAGAAGATGAATGTGATAGTGGTAGAAATTGAGGAATAGGGATAAGAAGAAAAAAGCCCTCAATAGTGACTTTGAGTTGAGAAAAGAATAACTGTAGAAAAAAAAATCACTCCACTGTGCATCCATCTTTCTGGGGTCTGAAGTGTATATAGTTAGAAAGCCCATCTTTCAGAAAATAAACCTAAAGTTACAAACACAAAAGTAGTACAAGTCAAATATAGAATGAGAAAAGAAATTACACACTTACAAAACATTCAAAATGTCACAAGGTAACAGCATTTTCAATAATGTTTCTTATTCATCAAGGCATAATTTACATAAAATATACAAATATTAGTAGAGTTTCATGAGTAATCAGCTATCTAATCAAGATATAGAACATTTCTATTAGTGCAGAGAGTATCTTTATGCTCCTTTCCAGTTAATCTTCACTCCCATAGGCAATCACTGTTCTGATTTCAATAATCATAGAAGGCTGGGCGTGGTGGCTCACACTCACACATATAATCCCAGAACTTTGAGAGGCCAAGGTGGGAGGATTGCTTGAACCTAGGAGTTCGAGATCAACCTGGGCAACATAAGGAGACCCTGTCTCTATAAAAGCAAAAAAATTTACAGTATAGACTGGGTGTGGTGGCTTACACCTGTAATCCCAGTACTTTGAGAGGTCAAGGCAGGAGGATTTCTTGAGGCCATGAGTTTGAGTCCAGCCTAGACAATATAGGAAGACTTCGTCTCTACAGGCATGGTGGCATGTGCCTGTAGTTCCAGCTACTTGAAAGGCTGAGGTGGGAAGATGGCTTAAGCCCTGAAGATTGAGTCTGCAATGAGCTGTGATCAGGCCATTGCACTCCAGCCTGGGTAACAGAGTGAGAAAGTGAGATCCTGTCTCAAAAAGAAAAAAAAAAAAAAAAAAGATTACTTTTGCTTCATCTTAACCTTTCAATAAAATAATCATTCAGTGTGTACTTTTTATGTAAATGTATATACACATGTATGCATATGTTAATGTATGGCTGTTGCTCAATGTACTAATTTGGAGATTCATTGATGTTATTATATGTATCAGTAGTTTGTTTCTAAAGCTATGTTGTATTCCACTATAATAATGGGCCATAGATTTGTTATCCTGTTATGGAATATTTTGATGTTTAGTTTGGGGTATCATGAGTTAAGCGGCTAAGAACATTCATACAAGTCTTTCTGTGGACATAAGTTTTCATTTTTTATTCAACGTGAGTAAAGATCTAAGAGAGACACCAATGGGTCATGGGTTTAATTTTACAAAAATTTGTCAAACTGGTTTCCAAAATATTCATGCCATTTTACGTTCCCAACAGAAATTTAGGAGTTTCAGGTTTTCCAAATGCTCTTTTTTTTGGATGTAAAGTACTATTTAATTTTGCTTCTAATTTGCATTTCCCTTATATCTATTGATGTGGTTAATTAGTGAGTAAAAAGATGTTCAACATTAATAGGTATCAGAAAAATGTAGAAATTTTAATTTTCAAAAAACTCCAATTGATAATTTTTCCATTATTTTTGCTTTTTGTTCTGTTAATTCTTTTCCCACACTAAGATTGGTTCTTCATTCTCCCATTGAGGCAATATTTAGATTGTTTCCATATTTAGGGTATTATAAGTAAAATTGCTACAAACATAAGTATATAGTTGGGTATATTTTCACATATTTCTCCATTCACATACAAGTATTTGATATTATATAATTCTTCATTTACTATGGGTAAATTCCTAAAAAAAAAAAAAAAACTATGCATTACTAACTACTTCTTTGTAAAGTATGCATTCATATCTCCTTCTATTTTTATTTATTTATTTACTTAATTATGTATTTATTTGTTTAGAGAGACAGGGTCTTGCTCTGTCACCAAGCCAGATCCAGTGCTGGGATTGTAGCTTGTTGCAGCCTCCACCTCCTGGGCTCATGGAATCCTTTTGCCTCAGCATCCCTAGCAGCTGGAACTACAGGTACATGCCACCTCGCCCAACTAATTTAAAAAACATTTTGTAGAGACAGGGTCTCTCTTTGTTGCCCAGGCTGGTCTTGAACTCCTGAGCTCAAGTGATCCTTCTGCCCCAGACTCACAAAGCACCGAGGTTACAGGTGTGAGCCACCACACCTGGCCCATATTTCCTTTTAAATTGATTTCTATAAGTTCTTTATATATTATGGATTCAAGTCCTTTAGAGATTCATGTATTGAGAATATTTTTCTGAGTCTATGACTTGCATTTTTATTTTCTTGGTGTTTTTAATGAGCAAAGCATTTAATTTTGGTGAAGATAATTTTCCATTTATTATTCTGTGTTATCTTCTCTGTCAATAAATTTTTTTCTATAAGATTAAGATATTTTTCTATGTCATATCAAAAGGACATGCACATTTGGATTTTATGTGTATGTCTTTAATCTGTCCCAGATATTTGTGTATGGTGTAACAGGCTTGTACACATAATTTGTTTTCCCCATATGGATATACAATAGTTCAAGCAGCATTTGTTGAAAATAATTTTCTATTATCTATCAGATGGAGCATTTGACAAAAGTCAATTTTCTGTATACGTGAAGTTTGTTTCTGAACTCTTTGTTTTGTCTTATTGAACTATATATCTATAAGCCAGTACAACGTTGATTTACTTACAGTAGCCATGTAGTAAGTTTTTTTTTTTTATTTTTAGTAAACGACTTTAAATTTATTTAACAAAATAGGCAACTTTTAGAAAAATTTACAAGTAATTCTAAAAAAAAAATTCTATGTTGAAATAAAAAGTTTTTATTAGAAAATATATGGGAAAGAAACTGATTAAAATATATAAATATGCATATTCTGTTCATATATTTTTAATGCTCAAATAACTAATAGAAAGTTCTTGTCTACTTATTTTGCACAGATAAAGTATTTTTTAAAATAATTTTATTACTTTTTATTTAATCATTTTATATTGAGAAATGGCCAAACTTTCATCCACCCAGAGTGCATGTACCACTTTTATCCCCATAGGTAACGTATGAGTAGTCTATCTTCTCAACATGCTTTCCAGCATTTAGTGTTTTCACTACTTTTTTTTAGCCAGGTAAGTGTGTGATGATATCTCACTGTGGTTTAAATTTGCCTTTCCCCAATAGTTAATGGTGTTGAATATCTTTTCATGTGCTTATTTTCATCTAAATGTCCTTTTCAATGAAATGTCTGCACATATCATTCACTCATTTTCTAATCGGATTCTTTGGTTTTCTTATTGAGGTTTTAGAGTTCTTTATATTATGATACTAGTCCATTGTCATATATGTAGTTTGCAAATTTTTCTTTCGGTCTGTAGCTTGGCTTTTCATCTCCTTCACTGGTCTTTATAAGAACAGTTTTTTTTTTATTTTGATGAGGTCAAATTTATCATTTCTTTTATGCACATTCCATTTGGTGTCAAGTTTAAGAGCTTTATTTGTACTTAGATCTTAAATACATTTTCTATTTATTTTCTAAAATGTTTAGAGATTTACATTTAAGTTTATGGTAAATTTCGAGTTAACGTCTGAGATTTAGATCAAGATTCTTCCTTTTTTTGTCCATGGACTTCCAATTGCTCTGTTTGTCAAAAATGGCTCTCCATTAGATTGCTTTGGTCACTTTAAAAACTCAACTGGGACTGTTTGAGTGGGGTCCTCTGCTAGGTCCCACTAACAGCTCGAGAAGGGGAAGTGAAGGGAAGTTAATTATTCGTTAGCTGTACCTCACACTGTCTCATTAACTCCTTTCTGCTAAGTGAGGATAGAGGCTCAGCTCTACCAACATGGAGGAAACAGGACACTGTTTGCTTCTGCTGTGCTGGAGACAGATCAGCTCCAGATCGACACCACCCAAGTGGGGGAAATGAGAGTGCCACTTCCTGTTTTCATGGAGTGGGGCTTGTGGCAGAATATCTGTGTCCCACTTCCCCACTGAAGCCATAGAATGGGGACAATTTATTCATTTGTGTTGGAGTAGAATAGAATATGTATTGCCTGAATGTTTTCTGTTTTGTTAGGCCACCCTTTTCCTGGTGCATTGATTAGGAAGAGTAGGCTTTTCTTAGAGTTTTTTTTCTTTTTCTATCTGTGCCTGTTAGTGGTTGTTTTGGAGTCTCCTGTGGTATACATGGGAGGCCCAGTCTGGTATATATGGGAAGAAATAAGAAAACCCAGGGAACTCACTGCCATGTTGATATAGTTTGGATGTATGTCCCTGCCCAAATCTCATTTTGAAATGTAATCTCCACTGTTGGTGGTAGGGCCTGGTTGGGTGTGATTAGATCATGGGGGCAGGTTTCTCGTGAATGATTTAGCACCATCTTTCTTGGTACTGTCCTCGCAGTAGCGAGTTCTTGTGAGATCTGGTGATTTAAATGCATGTAGCAACTCCCCGACCATTTGATGTGCCTGCCTTGCCTTTGCCTTTCGCTATGTTTGTAAGTTTCTTGAGGCCTCCCAGAAGCCGAGCAGATGCCAGCATCATGTTTCCTGTACATCCTGCAGAACCATAAGCCAGTTAGACATCTTTTTATAAATTACCCAGTCTCAGGTACTTCTTTATAGCAATGTGGGAACAGACTAATACACATGCCATTGATCAAGTCCTGAAGTTCCTAGGCAGTCTGCTTTTTTCTTTTGACCCGTAAAAGTCTTATTCTTCTTGTTTGTGTTGTTTGTCAGGGCTTTTTAGTTGTAAGAGGGAGAACATGGAAAGAATGGAGCTATTCCATCTTGATCAGAACCAAAGTCCTCCAAATAATGTTTAAAATATTGGAAAACATTTGTATTATCAACAAATATTATAGTAGTACATGTATTACAGTTCCTTATATATTTATTAGGTTGGTGTGTAATTTTATGTTTCTTTACAGAAAAACAGACATTTGAAAGGAGTACTTTGCCATCTTTTTTGTTAGTCTATGTTCAGAAATTAATAAATAATACTTCATAATTTTATCACTTCTATCTTGAATATATTTCACATAGAGTAAGTTCTACCTTTTATTAAGAAACTCCAAGTATTGACTTTATAAGTGCATTTATTGCACAGGTGCTACTTCCATTACAAATACATGATTCTTCTAATACATGCAGATATCTCTGGCAATCTTAAATTTATATTAACTGAATGTTTCACAATCTAAGAAAAAAATCACATAACTAAAAGTCATAGATTTCATCCAAACATATTTTTATATTTTAAATTATCTCCGTTTTTTTCTGTACTTGAAATACTTTGGGAAACCTTATGCATACAAATGGGAGTATTAGATCAAATTATTCCATGTTAGCATTTTAAATATGTAGATGCATTTACCCATTTTAAATGTTATATTTATATTAATATTATGAAGTTTTCTAATCTTTTAAATGCACTTGCACTGTGATATTTTTCTTCTTGTGAGATTGAAGATATATACATCTGTTATATAATTGTTTTTTCACTAGCTGTTTTTCTATTTGTAGTACATTGCAACAAACATTGGCAATTCTTAAAATAATCTTTAACATTTGCACTTTCAATGATACATTTGCAGTGATGCTTTATGTAAACAACAATGCCTAGATTAGTAAACTATAAATGGTTACAAACCCTCCATAGACCTCTTAGGGTTTAAGTAGTCTCCCAGGTCACATTCTGGAACTCTGACTGGCATTTCTTATTTTCTAAATTGCAGTTTACAGAAGTTTAAATGTATTTATCTTTTCTATGGAACTAACTTCCTTCTTTCATTAGGCTATTGAACGTTGGCTCTTTTCAGCGTCAGATTTTATTGGAATTACTAATGGAAAATAGGAATAACAAAGAGCAACAAACATGGGACAAGTTTTCAGGATCTTACATACTCCCCTTTCCCAAAAGCAAGAAATTGTTTCTTGTTTTCTCCAATCTATTAATATGAGCAACATTTATTTCTCTTCTTCCTCTCCTGAACTCTGGACAGCTTCAACTTCACTTTCCTCTAACACAATCAAAAGTTATTGCTGAAATCTACTGGTGCAGGCTTTTGCTTTGTCCCAACTAGAAGTACAGAAGTGCTTTTAGGAAACTCATTATACTTTTTACTTATTAAGCAGTTCAGTGGAGGGAGGGTAACCATTTTAAACAAATGGAACAATTAGAAATCCATAGTCAAAAAAAAAAAAAAAAAAAAAAAAGAACCTCAACTGAACTTCAGAACTTAACTGAAAATTGATCATAGACATGTAAAACTATAAAACTTTTAGGAAAAAAGAAAAACTTTTAGAAAATCTTTGAGAGCTAAGTTGTCAGGTACTGTAATATGCATTTCTTAGGTAAAAGAGATCTACTATTTTTGACTTATGTGGTGATTATTTCAATGTTCAGTGTTGTAGTGTTAGTTTACATGTACATATTAAGTTAGGTATTTATATTATAGTTTATATTATGACATAAAGTTATTATCAAAATGCAAGAACAGCCATTGGGTTTTAAGAATGAAGCATTTGCTCTTGAAGGCATCGTATCCAGGCAGGCATTTAACATGGAAGTGAATGAGACATCCTTGGCCAGCAGCTCTGACACTGCTCAACTCTCTATGGCACGTGCGTGTAAAACACTACATGGTGACCAGGAGACTAAGAGGAGTGTCAGCCTTTGAGGAAAGTTGTGCTTCCTAGGCATTCCCAGGTATTAAGAGGTTTATTATTATCTTGTAGTTAAACTGTACCCCAGGCTATTGAAGCCTAGGGATATACTTAATATAGTAACATTAGACAAATACATGCAAGTCTTACTATTCTACGTTCCATATTCATCCAATCTATCTTTCTGTCCGTATTGATGGAAATATTGTTTTTAGAAAGCACCTAACAGATTATTTTTAACTTTAATAACACGTATTGTATTATATATTGGAAGTAACATGTTCGGTGGAGAGTTATGAAACTAGAGAAAAGAACACAGAAACCTTAATGACGAGGTAGTCCCAAAATCCAGATTATCATTCAGGCAATGTGTAATGTATATTTATCATAAATACATATATGATTATTATAAAAAGCATCTGTATATAAAACTTCAACTCCTTGATATTGATATTGCAAGCAATATTTCTTGTTTATGATTTGCCTTTAACTTGCATAGTGTTTTTAATATAATTTTTAAATTAAATATTTTTATATAACCACTTGTATCAGAGCTTTTAATTATTATCATTAATTATTGTATAAAGAGATCATTGTGTTAGGTGATTATTCATTATTTAATAGTAAATTTATTTTTAATTGACACAATAATTTTACATATTCATGAGGTATGTGTGGTATTTTGACACATGCATACAATGTGTAATGATCAAATACCAAAACATGTAATGATCAAATGCCAAAATGGCAATTGGCATATCCATTACTTCAAACATTTATCATGTCTTTGTGTTGAGAAAATTCAAAGTTTCTCATTTAGTTGTTTTTAAATATAAAATGAATTTTTGTTAATCCTAGTATTATAAGGCACTGTATTTATTGCTCCTAACTGTAATATTGTACCCATTAACCAAACTTTCTCTATCCCGCCATATTCTCTACCCTTCCCAGTCATTGGTACTACTGTTCTACTCCTCTACTTCTATGGGATCAACATTTTTAGCTTTCAATATGAGGGAGAACATAAAGTATTTGTCTTTCTGTGCCTGACTTATTTCAGTGAACACAGTGTCCCTCTAAGCTCAAAAATATTGGGCTAGACTAGAATGTTTTACACCAAAAGCACAGAATATGTGATGGGCCAATGTTAGGAATGAATCTATTGGAATTGTCCAACAGGTGAATAGTGGTATGGGCAATAAATACAGGGAAAACTGGATACAACTGGTAATTATTAGAGGTTATTTAATGATATGAGAAAAGCTCCGAAAGAGACATTCTAAAGGGTTTTGATGTGACATATAAGGTAATTCTCATGTAAATCCATTTATCACATCACTAATTTGCACTGCTTGCCATTGTCCTCAGAAAGAAAGTATGAACAACTTGGAATGTCTGTGAAGTTCACAGATGATGCAGCCATTGCTTACTCCTTTTAACCCTAACATTTTCTTATCCAAGTACAGGGTATACTTCCATTCAGATGGAACTATTTTTATATTCCTGAATGTCTCATTCTTTAATCTTCAAGGATTTCTGTACATGTATTCCCTCTGCCTACATAAATCACTTCATTCTGTCCAAACTGTGGCCCTCAATACATCTGATCTTGCATGTCCACAATTTTAGCCTCAGAAAATATGATTTAATGACTTACCAAGTTTGAGTTAAAGACCCATTGTCTATATTCTCATAGTATCTGTATTTTTTAAAATCTAAATACTCACCAAAATTCATTGTCTCTTATCTGGTTATTCTCCATTATAACTACATGCTGTATGATCAGGGGCCATAGTATTTTGGCAAAATCATAAACAGTGCAAGACAGCAGTTTTAAAATAGTTTTTACACATTCTCGAATAAATGAGCTTCTTAAAAGCTGTTCTTCAAACCACTCATTAATTTAATAATACTGATTTTGCAGTAGGCTTGAGAATATATTTATAAGTTGTTAGAGTATCTTTATTTTATTACATTCTTCCTTTATATTATTATGCCCATTAAGGTATTGTTGGCCTCTCAGCAAAGCTCCCTTTTAATCTTAATACTTCTGATTTTTCTGGATCTGTGTCTCTGCCCAAATCGCGTGTCAAATTGTTATCCCCAAAGTTGGTGGTGGAGCATGGTGGGAGGTGATTGGATCTTGGAGGTGGATTTCCCCTTTGGAAATGATAGTGAATGAGTTCTTGTGAGACCTGGTTGTTTAAAAGTGTGTAGCATCTCCTCCCTCTTGCTCCTCCCCCTGGTTGGCCATGTGAAGTGCTGGCTCCCTGTTCACTTTCTGCCATAATTGTAAGTTTTCTGAGGCCTCCCCAGAAGCAGAGGGTGGTATGCTTCCTGTCTGTACAGCCTGTAGAAACATGAGCCAATTAAATCTCTTTTCTTTATAAATTACCCAGTCTCAAGTATTTCTTTAGATCAGTGTGAGAATGGACTAATACAACTTATTACTTATATCATCTTCTGTGTCATAATTCATAGTGCCAATATGTCTTTGAATTTTTTTCAGAGTAAAAAGCAAGATTTGTGGTCCTCAATAGAAAGAAGCAACCTGAATTTTTTTAAACTATATGGAAAAATCGCTATAATTAATGCCAAATAAACAAATGGCAAACCAAGAAAAACATTTTTTATTTATCAGATTGTCAGAAATAAAATTATTTTTATTTGTAGAAAAACATACACTTATTAATTGAGGTTTATTTGGTAACAAGAGCCATGAAAATATCTATGCATATTTACTTTGAACTATAATTTCAACAGAAATTTGGACACAAAATCTAAAACCTTAATTCAAAACATATTACAGAAAGCCATATATGATTTTATATTACTGAAATGAGGTATTAGTTCAGTAACACCCAATATGAAATAGTTATTGAGACCTTTGAAATATAGTCATGTTTATTATATTATCTGAGCCTCCTAAACACCTTGTCATCTCTACCTCCATGTTTATTGGGGCTCTTTTCCTTGCTGTTGCTTTAAAGTCTTCATCATCTCTCTTTTGAAGAAATACGTAAAGTGTCCCCTCTCATCTTCCTGTCTCAGTTATCTTTCTAAAATATAGATATAATCCTGCTTTTACATATTATTTACCATTGTCTAACACACAAAGACCAAATTCTTTTGCATGAAATTCAAGGCCCCACAGTTTGAATTTCATTTTCTACCAGCAAGCCTACTGAGGTACACAGCTTTCTCAAGTCTCAATGACTTTGCTTGCTTTTCCTTTCCTTAGAGTTTCTTTGTACCATCTGTAAATTGTATGGTTCTGCTCATCTGTTATTGCTGTGTTCAAAAGTAATCACTCTCCTCTCTCTCTCCTTCTACAGTTTTGCACACACTGGTGCCATAACTGCATCGTAACAGTATCATATCACTGCCATAGGAGCATCCCCACCCTGCTCAGACTTCCATGGGCATAGGGATATATTATTGACACAGATCAAATGTTTATTGAATAAATAAATCATTTGGTAGAAAAATATTTATTATAGCCATTTTATTATTTTGTCATTTCACAGCTTATTAACATATAAATGAAGTACATTAAACTGCACATATTTAAAGTATATAATTTGCTAAGTTTTGACATACGTGTAAACCCTTTAAGCTCTTATCATAATCAAGATAATGAACATTTTTACCCCCAATTTTTCCACACGTCCCTCTCTAAATCCTCGCCATTCAATCTTCTCCACATGTTCAGACTACTGTGCCTTTCTTAAAACAATTTAGTTTATAAAAAGTTTCAGGGCTGGGCCTTGTAGTTCTCACCTATAATTCTAAAACTTTGAAAGGCCGAGGTGGTGGAAAGATTGCTTTAGCTGAGAGGTTTGAGACCAACCTGGGCAACATGGTAAAACCTATCTCTACAAAACAAAAACAAAAACAAAATAAAACAAAACAAAAATTAGCCAGGCATGGTGGCACACTACCTGTAGTGCCAGCTACTAGGAAGGCTAAGGTAGGAGGATCGCTTGAGTTCAGGAGGTCAAGGCTATAGTGCCACTGCACTCCAGCCTGCATGACACAGTCAGACTCTGTCTCAAAAAATATGTTTTTAAAAAGTTATGTGTTATTGCAAACAATAGCATGTAAAATTTAAACACGTAAATTCAGTATATAGCTGCTATGGTCTGAATGTTTGTGCCCCCTCAAAATTCTTATGTTGAAATTCAAATCCCCAAAGTTATGGAATTAGCAGGGGAGGCCTTTGGAAGGTTATTAAGTCATGAGGGCAGAGCCCTCATGAATGGAATTAGTGGTCTGGTAAAAGTGGCCCAAGAATGCTACCTGTCCCTTCAACTGTGGGAGAACATAGCCAAAATATGGCTGTCTGTGAACCAAAAAACAGGCCCTCATCACACACTGAATCTGATACCACCTTGATCTTAGACTTTCCAACCTCCACAAATTGGAAAAATAAATTTATGTTGTTTATAAGCCTAGTGTGTTATGTTATAGCAGCCTGAATGTACTAAGACAGAAGATTTGTACTGGGAGTGGAGGTACTGCTGTAACAAATACCTAAAAATATGAAAATGGCTTTGGGCCTGAGTAATGGTCAGAGGGCTTAGAGTTTTGAATTGCTTGCTAGAAAAAGCTTATATTGCTGTGAATAGACTGTTAAAGGCATTACTGGTAAGGATTCAGAAAGAGAGGAGAGCTGTAGAGAGAGCCCCAATTTTTTTAGGGAATATTGAAGTGGTCATGAACAGATATTAGTAGAAATATGATTAATAAGGGTCATTCTTAAGCAGTTTCGGAGGAAAATAGGAAACATGTTATTGAAAACTAGAAAAAAGGTGATCTTTATGATAAAGTGGTAAATAACTTGGCTGAATTGTCCTAGTGTTTTGTGGAAGGTAGTTGTAAACAATGAGATTGGATATTTAGCTGAATCTATTTCTAAGCCAAGTGTTGAAAGTGTGTCTGTACCCTAGAACTTAAAGTATAATAGTAGTAATAAAAGAAAGTATGTCTTGGTTTCTTTTGACTGCTTATAGTAAATAAGAGAACAGAGAAATGACTTAAAGGCAGAATTTTTAATTAAAAAAAACCAGAACTTAAAAATTTAGATAATGCTCAGCCATCCATATTACAATAAATGAAAAAAATCTGTTTGGGATAGCATATAAATCTCTTTATCAAATTTTCGGCCAAATATGATAAAGAGATTAACATGGATTGGCCACATCAACAGAAGCTGGGAGCTGTAAAGACAGTGAAGAGATTAGTCAACCATCGAAACGAAAGCCAGGACCCATTGTTCGTAACAGTGGGAGAATCTCCTGGGAAGCATTTTGGAGGTCATCAGGGTTGCCCTCCCATTACAAGTGCAGAGTTTAAGGACCTGGGGGTCAGAACGGTTTCAAAGAAGGGGACACTGTTGCCTGCAGGTCCTTGGTGCATGCTGCCTGGCACTGTGTAAATGCTTCACTCCTCACACTCCTATGTTGCATGCTCTTGGGCTGTCTTGGGTGTGTGGCTCTGGTGCTGTGTCACTATGCCCAGTAAAACTGTGGGGATGTGGCTGCCTCCACCTAGATTTCAAAGGATGCTCCAGGGAGCCGTGTGGCAAAAAACTGCCACGGGAGCAGGGTCACTGCAGACAATCCCCATAAGGGCAATCTCCAGTAGATTCACAGGAGTGAGCTGCCCCTTCCCCACCACATGAGTAGAGACACCGTATTGTATCCCAACTCACACAGAACAGCCACAGGTATATGACCTCATTTCATGAGAGCTGAGAAGTGGGCTGTGCCCGGCACAGCTAAGGGAGAATGAATCCTGTCCCAGTATATCTGGAAGGTGAAACTTCTACCCCAGTGGGTTTGGAGGGCAGAGCATTGAGACAAAAACAATTATTCTTGAACTTTAAGGCTTTGGATTTGTCGCTCCTTTCTTTTTTCCTATTTCTCTCTTTATAATGGGAATGTTTATCCTGTTCCTGTCTCACCATTGTATTTTAGAAGCACATAACATGTTTGATTTCATGAGTTTACAGCTGGAAAGTAATTTTTCTCAGGATGAATCACATTTTGAGTCTCACTCATATCTGATTTGGATGATATTTAGCATCCTGGGCAACATAGTGAGACCTCATCTCTGAAAAAAAAAAAAAATATTAGGTGGTGCTTGCCTGTGGTCCCACCTACTTGGGAGCTGAGATGGGAGGATTGGTTGAGTCAAGGATGTCAAGGCTGCTACTCCAGCCTGGGTGACAGAGTGACACTCTGTCTCAAAAACAAAACAAACAAACAAAAACAAAAAATAAAAAACAAAACAACACAAAAGCTATGAGAGTGAAGCCCTTATGAGCGTAATTAGTATCTTTAAAAGAGTCCCTAGAGAGATTCCTTGCCCCTCCCACTGTGTGAGGACACAGTGAGAAGGCACTGCCTATAAGGAAGTGAGTTTTCAATAGTTACTTAATCACCCAGTGCTTTGATCTTGAACTTTCCAGCCCCCAGAACCATGAGAAATAAATTCCTGTTTTTTTAAAAAGCCATGCAGGTTATGCTATTTTGTTACAGCAGCCCAAACAGACACTGTCATATGAGACATGAATATTAAATACAGTCAATAATTTTACCTTCAGAATGTAGGATTCTTTTTAGGAAAACATTAATTATTTTTTGTATAACAAATTACCTCAAAACTGAAGTCTGAAATAGCAATTATTTTATTTGTTCATGAGTTGTCTAGACAGAGCTCAGCTGGGATGGCTTAAGTCTTCTCTATGTTGTATCAGCTGGGCTACTTCTGCATCCACAATTTTAGCTAAAGAATTCAGCATGGTCTCTCTTACTTTCTTGCTCTTCAGCTGGACTGTCTCAAATACTAGACTCTCTTTCCTTTTCTTTCATTCTCTAGGACCCCCTTTTTAGACTGTCTTTTAACTTACACATCTCTTTCTTCAGTCTCTAGAAGTCTCTAGTAATATGAAAACAGAGGTTTCCTATGAGTCTTAAGGCCTAAGCTCCAGAACTGGTATAACTTTGGTTCAACTACATATATTTTTCAAAGCAAGTCAAAAGATTCAAGAACAGGTTAAAAGGATGAGAAAATTGACTCAATTTCTTGATGGAAGGAAAATAGCCAAAGGATCTTTGAGTAAAGAACACAACCAGACACATCCAAAAACGTTTAGGGAAACTGGAACATAGTATCTGAGGTCCTGCAACAGAAATATACTGGGAACCCATAATAGAAATATTACTTATATCTTCCTTATTTTTTATTAGGTGAAGGACAGTGTTCTATTTTTCTGTTTTTTCAATTTAACTTCTAGGTTCAGGGGAACATGTGCAGGTTTGTTATATAGGGAAACTACATGTTACAGGCATTTGCTGTACAGATTATTTTGTCACATGGGTAATAAGCACAGTACCCCATAGACAGTTTTTTGATCTTCACCCTCCTCTCATCCTCCACCTTCAAGTAGGCCTTGGTGTCTGTTGTTCTCTTCCTTGTGACCATGTGCACTCAATGTTCAGCTCTAACTTATAAGTGAGAACATGTGGTATTCGATTTTCTCTTTCTGTATTATTTCACTTAGGATAATGGCCTCCACCTCCATCCATGTTGCTGAAAAGGATATGATGCTATTCTTTTTCATGGTTGCATAGTATTCCATGGTGAACATGTACCACATTTTCTCTATCCAATTTACCTTTGTTGGACATTTAGGTTGATTCCATGTCTTTGCTATTGTGAATAGTGCCATGATGAACACCTGCACGTATGTGTCTTTATGGTAGGATGGCTTATATTCCTTTGGGTATATACCTAATAATGGAATTGCTGTGTTGAAGGGCACTTCTGTTTTAAGTTATTTGAGAAAACACCTCATTGTTTCCCACAATGGCTGAACTAATTTACATTCCCACCAGCAGTGTGTAAGTGTTGCTCTTTCTCTGCCACCTCTCCAGCATCTGTTATTTGTTGACATTTTATTAATAGCCGTTGTGACTGGTGTGTGATGGTATCTCATTGTGGTTTTGATTTGCATTTCTCTAATGATCAGTGATACTGAGCTTTTTTATATATATATATATGCTTGTTGGCTGCATGTATGTCTTCCCTTGAAAAGTATCTGTTCATCTTCTTTGCTGAATATTTAATCAGGTTCTTCCTGTTTGTTAATTTAAGTTTCTTATAGACTCTGGATATTAAACCTTTGTTGGATACATAGTTTGCAAATATTTTCCCCCATTCTGTAGGGTGTCTGTTTACACTGTTGATAGTTTCTTTTGGTGTGCAGAAGCTCTTTAGTTTAATTGGTCCTACTTGTCAATTTCTGTTTTGTTGCAATTGCTTTTGGTGTCTCCATCCTAAAATCTTTACCAGGGCCTACATCCAGAATGGTATTTCCTAGGTTATCTTTCAGGATTTTTATACTTTTAGGTTTTCACATTTAAGTCTTTAATCCACATTGAGTTGATTTTTGTATATGATGTAAGAGAAGGTTCCAGTTTCAATTTTCTTCATAAGGCTAGCCAGTTACTACAGCACCATTTATTGAACAGGGAGTCCTTTCCCCATTGCTTGCTTTTTTCAGCTTTGGCAAAGATCTGATTGTTGTAGGTGTGAGGCATTATTTCTGGGCTCTCTATTCTGTTACATTGGTCTATGTGTTCATTTTTGTGTCAGTACTATATTGTTTGGGTTATTGTAGCCTTGTAGTATAGTTTGAAGTCAGGTAATGTAAAACGCATGTGTCTTTATGGTAGGATGGCTTATACTCCTTCGGGTATATACCTAATAATGGAATTTTATGGTTCTTTTTGCTTAGAATTACTTTGGCTATTCAGGTTCTTTTTTAGGTTCCATATTAATTTTAAAATAGTTTTTTCTAATTCTATGAAGAATGCCATTAGTAGTTTGGTAGAAATAGCATGGAATCTGTAAATTGCTTTGGGCAGTATGGCCATTTTAACAATAGTGCTTCTCCTATTTATAAGCATGGAATGTTTTTCAATTTATTTATGTCATCTCTGATTTCTTTGAGCAGTGTTTTTTACTTCTCATTATAGGAATGTTTTTCTTCCCTGCTTAGCTGTATTGCTAGGTATTTTATTATTTTTCTGTGGTTATTGTGAATGGGATTGCATTCTTGATTTGATTGTCAGTTTGGATATTGTTGGTACATAAAAATGCTACTGATTTTTGTACATTGATTTTGTATTCTGCAACTTTGTTGAAGTTGTTTATTAGATCGAGGTTCTTTTGTGCAGAGACTATAGGGTTTTGTAGGTATAGAATCATATCATCTGCAAAAAGAAATAGCTTGAGCCTCTCTTCTTATTTGTGTGTGGGTTTTTTTTCTTTTTCTTTTTCTTGCCTGATTACTCTGGCCAGAACTTTTGATACCATGCTGAATAGGAGTGATGAGAGAGGGCATCTTGGTCTTGTTCAGGTTTTCAAGAGCAATGCTTCCAGCTTTTGCTCATTCAGTATGAGGTTGGCTATGGGTTTGTCATAGATGGCTCTTATTATTTTGAAGTATGTTCCTTCAATGCCGAACTTGTTGAGGGTTTTTAACGTGAAAGGATGTTGATTTTCTCAAAAGGCTTTTCTGCATCTATTGAGATGACCAGGTGGTTTTTGTTTTTAGTTCTGTTTATGTGGTGATCACATTTAATTGATTTGTGTGTGTTGAACCAACCTTGCATCCCAGGGATAAAGTCTATTTGTTTGAGGTGGATTAGCTTTTTGATGTGCTGCTGGATTCAGTTTGCTAGTATTTTGTTGAGGATTTTTGCATCTGTATTCATCAAGGATATTAGCCTGAAGTTTTCTTTCTTTATTGTATCTCTGCCAGGTTTTGGTATCAGGATGATGCTGGTCTCATAGAATGAGTAAAGGAGGATTCCCTCTTCCTCAATTTTTGGAGTGGCTTCAGTGGGAATGTAGTAGATCTTCTTTATACGTCTGGTAGAATTCAGCCGTGAATCCATCTGGTCCTGGGCTTTTTCTGGTTGGTAGGCTTTTTGTTACTATAATGGAGGGTGTTTTAAATATTTAAAACTGATTTCATGAATTATTTTTAGTTTATATGTTTTATCTGCTGAACTAATACTTGTTACTTATTTTTTAAAATTAAACTTTTTTCTGAAGACCTTATGTCAAAGGTATTAGCAAGGACATAGTACCGAATCCTTCCCATCCTTATGGCAATCCTTCTCTGCAGTGCTATGTAATGAGAATATGCTAGCAAAGGCAAAGTTCTATAGAAGAGCTAAGACCTATGGAACTGAGATAATTTATTCAAAGTAAACACCTGAAATGTGAACCTGAAGAATATGTCTTTGACCAAATTTAAGTAAAAACTTTTATTTCAAACTATTTGGATAAGCTTTTCAAACTGAAGCTTTATTATTGTATTTGTTTTTGGTTTGGTTGGTTTTTACTTGCAAGCAGAATTCTAAGACAGTAAAAGAAGTAAAGCCTCCCAAGCTAAGTATGATGTTCATAAATATCCTCAAAATAGCAAAGAGCCCTAAACTGATATACTTACTTGTTTAGGTTGAAATAGTGCATACAAAGGAGATTCATATACTTCATTTATTCTTAGGGTGAGCTATTGAACCAGAACCAAATTCAAAACCCTTGGAGATATGCCCATCCATACAAAAGGCAGAAATATTGGCATTTAGAAGATAAAAATTTGCAAGATGGCACAATGCCTAGAGTAAAATAGAAAATCTGGGCTCATCCCCAGCTCCATTGCTGACTTTCTGCATAACCTTGAAGCTTATCATTTAACTCTTTCAAAACCTTTTCCTCAACTATATAATGTGATCCATAAGAAACCAACTTATTTTATTTATATGTATCTGAATATATGTAAAATATATTTGTGAGGATACACAAGAACCTGGCTACATTGTCTGCTTCTGGGAATAGCTCCCTGGTCGATAAAAACAAAGATGTGTGGGAAACATAATTTTCACTATATACTCATTTACTACTTTCACATTTTGTTCCCTATGTATGAGTTATTGACAGAGAAAGAGAAAGAAAGAGTGGAATAACGAAGAGAAGAGGGAGAGAGAAAGAAAAGAAGGAAGAAAGGAACAAAGGAAAGAAGGAAAAAAGGAAGAGAGGATATTTTGGATTTATTTACGTTCATAGCTAAGCACAAGGCTTTAGAGAACTGACATTTATTTTGTTCAAAAATTTTGAAAAAAGATGTTTATATTATTATTACTTGTTCTTAATATCATTTGGTGTTATTTTCTTCATCTTACATCTTAAATACTGCCTTGCTTATTCCAGTGTATTTTTTTTCACCTCTTATCATTCACTCTTACCCCAAGAAACTGGGTAAGCAGGTGCACAGTAGTCTATGAAATAATCCCCATGAAATGAAAAAAAAAGTTGCATTATGCATTTTCTATTAATATAGAAGCATCTGTTATTTGTTAATACCATATATAGGGATTCCTTGGAATTTCACAAGCTTGAGCAGGAAATTAGACATGCATCACTTCTTAATCTCTCAACTTCTTGCTCATGTCATTCAGTATAAGCTAACTCAGGTCAACTATTTTAAGGGTAGAAAGGAAGGATAGAAGGACACAAGGGACATTTAAAAACAACACTTGACTAAATACAGTAAATTAAGAGAAGGTGAATCAACAAACTATATGCTGCAAGTGTTTTATGTTTAGATGCTGGGGGGAAAATTGTGGTACTTCTAGCAATGAAATAATAGGAGATATTTTATTAAGGTTACTCATTCAACCTGCAGCCTCTAAATTTACCTGGGTATGAGAGACGTGTGGTTACTTGGAAGGAAAGACTGCAAGAAAAGAAGTCTTTGGGGGCAAGAATTTTAATGTGTACAAGCCACTACACTTCAAAGATGGGTACCAAATTTGAAATGTTGCTGCACTGAGGTTCACATGAGGCTGAGAGATACAAGCTCGGTCATCCTCAAGCTTTTGAAGAGGAAGCAACAGGGGGCAAATCAAGAAACACATCAAAGTGCCTTCCCTGAATTGCCAAGGAAAGGTGAAACTGCAAGTGGCTCTGTTAATAGTGCTCTGTGCGCTGAGGCCACAACCAGTGGATTGCTTGGAACACGAAGGGCTCTTCTCATTAACTTTCTGTTTCTGCTATGAAACCTCCCAGTGGGCAGTAGAGTTATGTCAATGAGTTTACACCCTTCTTCCTTAAGTGAGAACTACTGACTGTGCAGTGACTCCTATTTTATATGTTGCCACCTTGCTAGAAGGAAACATATAATCAATATTTTTAAAATAAACTTCCTTAAGATATTTTCAAGTTGCTTTAGGCACTCCTCACATCCTATGCTCTAAGAAAAACTTCAACTCCCTCCCCCAAATATAATACATGATCATTGTAAATGGATCATGCATTATTGTTATTTCCAGGTTCTTTGTGCAATGCACTTTTAAAAGTACATTTACATGTGGTATACAGTGTTGTGGCCATTTTAGAAAATTGGGGTATTTAGCATTCATAAACTACATGTGGGATGGCCAGTGGACCTTTCCTGAAAACCTGCTGTGTTCTTCATACTGTACTACACATTGTTGACACATTAGTGAATAAATATAAACATAGTTTCTGCCCTCAACAACTGTATTGTAGTCATTCCATGCTGACAAAAATTAGTTGCCTGTATTTTCTATCACAAAGTTTCGAGCATCAGCTCCCTAATCTTTGTATCTCTAGTTTATTTCTCCATGCATCTACTCCATCAACTCCTCACATCAGATTTCTTAAACATTTGTGATCATGTTTAGTAGCAAAAGGAAAATCAGTAAGTCCCCATTGGCTCTTTTAAAAATGCAAATATTTTAGTCTTTTCTAGAAAATGAGATGGGGTTAAAAGCTATGGGATCATGGCTTTTAACTCTAGGCTTTCCCTCCTGTATGCTTTAAAAGCAAGAGAATCTTTTGTTTCCTCCTTACTCAGCTCCCTGGTTAGTGCTGTGTCTCCTTCTGGAATGACCTTCCTTATGTTTGTCCACCTGTCACAGCTTTAACCATCTATCCAGGCCCAATTTCATTTTCCTTTTTATAGCTTTCCAAATACCTTCTCATCCGCCACCCGAGTGTATTTACTCCATCACTTGTATTCCTGTTTTACTTTCAAAAATAAAGCCAGGTTGATGTTCTGTAGATATTTATTTTCCTGCCAGTTTTAGCCATTGTCTACGAGCACTTTGTGGTCACAATGATAATGGCTTACTCCTGTTTATAAAACAGGGTTAGTTAAATATATTTGTGTTTTACTGACTCTGTTTCCAAAAATCAATCTGGATCATTATCAATTATCTTCAAAACCTGTATGTTTTACTAATATCAGCATTGATTATATATAGCAAAACAGAAAAAAATATATTTTAAAAAGGAATTGTACAAAAAGTGAGCACAATTGTTGAAATAAAGTTTGTTTCTAAGGTGTTTCAATCATTTCCTTCCCATCTCAAAGAATAAATAGGCAAAAATGTCAATAAAGTAATTCTTAATTTCTAAGTTGAACAAAAAACCTGGCTGGCTTGAAGGATTGGACATCAAGGGGCTCCTAGACTCATTGCTCCTGGCAGCATCACAGGAAAAAAAAATTATAGTGATTTGGATTGATCTGTTTATCTGTTTTGCTTTACTCTCTTCATATTCTGCCTTGACATAGCATAAATCTTTTGCTTCTCTCTGAATATCTTTTCTTTAGAAATAAGTAAAATAATCTTCCTTTCTCAAATTTATTAATTAATGTGACATAAAACTGTTTTTCTCTTTTGTCCCTATAATTTGGACCAGGAACGTATGTTCTGCACTTCTCAGTTCGCTTTGGCCCTTGTTCTGCTCACTTGGATTTCCTCAAGGTGTTCCCTGAGTTTTACTTCAGTTGAAGGCTAACTCTACAGGCCATAATGCAGTATCCATAGTAGAACATCTATTAGAATGGGAACAGAGGGCTGGGCATGGTGGCTCATGCCTGTAATCCTAGCACTTTGGGAGGCTGAGGCATGCAGATCACTTGAGGTCAGAAGTTCAAAATCAGCCTGGCCAACAGGTGAAACTCTGTCTCTACTAAAAATACAAAAAAATTTAGCCGGGCATGGTGCCATGCCCCTGTAATCCCAGCTACTTGGGAGGCTAAGGCAAGAGAATCTTTTGAACCCAGGAGTCAGAGGTTGCAGTGAGCCTCCTGGGCGACAGAGTGGGACTCCATCTCAAAAGAAAAAAAAAGAGAATGGGAACAGAGGGGATTCTGTGTCCTAAGGCAGGGAATCTCTGTACTATGAATCCTTTACCACAGTCCCAGAAGAATATACATATGGTTCCTTTAAATAATTTTTTAGAAATGAATAATCCATATTAAATCATAACAGATTTTCAATGTCGATGAAACAGCTTTCTATTAAAAGAAGTTGCCATCTAAGATTTTCATAGCTAGAGAGAACTCAATTGCCAATTACCTATGCAAATAGAGATGTGTTCACAACTTTTTAAATACAATAGACTTTGATACTCATATATAAATTATATAGCATTCTTAATTATGTATCAAACATAGAATACACATGCATAAGTTGGTTTTCTTACTCCAGGTTGATAATTTATAAATGTTTGTTAAACTGATATAAAATATATATACTATTTTGACTTTAAAAAGGATGTTTTATTTTAATGTTATCTACATTAAATTCAATATTATTATAATTGGTTTGCAGTTGAATATACTACATTCCTCACTGTAAACAACTTATGCTGCTAATTATTTAAATTTAATCTTCAGTGATATAAAAATTTAATAGAAAAAAATCATTTCTCTAGAATTTTAAATATTACCTAAACACATGGGGAACATCAACATTTAGTAACGCTATGTCACATGAAGCTTTTAGTGCACTGCAGTGATTAAAAGTATTAGGAAGTATCTGAATATGTTTTTGTGAGAGAAAGACAAAGGAGCTGTATCATGGTTAATTCTCAGTACTCCCTTTTCCTATATTCCTATTAGACATTCTGCATTTTTTCCATGTATATCATATCAATCTATATTAATGTCAATAAAATTATAAGGTGTTTTCCAGTCAATAATGTTGATTTTTGAGGGAAGTGTTAGAAAAATGCCAAAATACACTATTTTAAAAATATATTCTTTTTAGATTGGGTCACTCATTTGACATAGTATTTTGATGGTAACCATGACTACACTGTGTGAGTTGGACTGTCCAATATCTGTTCATCTCAGCTCACTCTATTCCTGTTTACGTCAAGGAGATGCACAAAGCCACTTTGCTGTAACAGTGAAAATGACAAAATACTATAGGCACAGAGATTATAGAATAAAGGGCACTCTTCACATCTCTGCATCTTAGGGATTATTTGAAGGGTAATAAAAGCTTGCAGATTTCAGAAATGATAAAATATTAGCATAAGAAAAAAGCAGTAAGACAGTAAGTCAATACCTAAATAAAATGAATAAGTGGATACATTCAAGGTACACACACACAGGAAAAAAAAGGAAAGAAAGAAAAGCAGCCCATGAGAAAACAAAACTTAACTAATATTATTTTCAGCAGATGAGAGCTGAAAATGAACGCTTCTGGAGCCTATCAACACATTGCAAAGGAATAAACTGATTTTTTTTTTTTTTTTTGAGACGGATTCTGGCTCTGTCACCCAGGCTGGAGTGCAGTGGCGTGATCTCGGCTCACTGCAAGCTCCGCCTCCCGGGTTCACACCATTCTCCTGCCTCAGCCTCCCGAGTAGCTGGGACTACAGACGCCCACTGTCACGCCCGGCTAATTTTTTGTATTTTTAGCAGAGACGGGGTTTCACCGTGTTAGCCAGGATGGTCTCGATCTTCTGACCTTGTGATCCGCTGGTCTCGGTCTCCTAAAGTGCTGGGATTACAGGCGTGAGCCGCCGCGCCCGACCTTAAACTGATTTTTTAAAGCATAAAAATAGCAAAAATGACAAAAAAAAATTATTTTAAGAAATCAGTACAAGCTCTATTTCATAGAAAAAGCTCAAGGAATAAGACAATTTTTACACAGTTATTTGCACATCTTATTGTTCAATTTAAAAATTAAAAGTAAACTAAGCATCAGATTCAATAACCATATATAGGCATACCTTGTTTTATTGAGCTTCACAGGTGTTATGTGTTTTATTGCAAATGGAAGGTCTGTGGCAAACCCATGTAGAGCAAATCTATTGGCACTGTTTCCCGAACAGTATGTGCTTACTTTGAGTCTGTCACATTTTGGTAATTCTCACACTTTTTCATTATTATTAGATCTATTATGGAGATCTGTGATCAGCAATCTTTGGGGTTACTATTGTAATTGTTTTGGGTCACCACAAACTGCACTCATATAAGATGGTCAACTTAACAAATAAATGTTTTGTGTGTTCTGACTGCTCCACTTGCCAGCCTTTACCCATCTCTCTCCCTCTTCTCGTGCCTCCCTATTCCCTGAGATACAATATTGGAATTAGGTTAATTAATAACGCTACAATGGCCTCTAAGTGTTCAAATGAAAGGAGGAGTCATATATCCTCACTTTAAATCAAAATCTAGAAATTATTAAGCTTAGTGAGGAAGGCATGTCAAAAGTTGAGATAAACTGAAAGCTTAACCTTTTGTATCAAACATTTAGTCAAATTGTGAATGCAAAGAAAACGTTCTTGAAGGAAATTAAAAGTGCTAATCCAGTGAACACACAAATGATAAGAAAGCAAAACAACCTTATTGTTGATATGGAGAAAGTCTGAGTAATGCAGCTAGCAGATCAAACCGGGCACAACATTCCCTTAAGCCAAAGGCTAATCCAGAGTAAGATCCTAACTTTCTTCAATTCTATAAAGGTTAAGAGAGGTGAGGAAGCTTCAGAAGAAAAGTGTGAAGCTAGCAGAGATTGGTTCATGAGGTTGAAGAAAATAAGCCATCTCCATAACATAAAAGTGCAAGATGAAGCAGCAAGTGCTGAGGCAGAAGTTACAGCAAGTTATCCAAAAGATCTAGCTAAGATCATTGATGAAGGTGACTACACTAAACAACAGATTTCCAACGTGGACAAAACAGCCCTCTATTAAAAGAAGATGCCATCTAATACTTTCGTAGTCAAAAAGAAGTCAATGCCTGACTTCAAAGCTTCAAGGAACAAGCTGACTTTCTTGTTAGGAGCTAATGCAACTGGTGACTATAAGTTGAAGCCAATGCTCATGGACCATTCTTAATATCTTAGGACCCTTAAGAATCATGCTAAATTTACTCTGCCTGTGCTCTTACATGAAAGCACAAAGAATGGATGACAGTATATCTGTTTACAGCATGCTTTACTGAATATATTTTAAACTCACCATTGACACCTCCTTCTCAGAAAAAGATTTCTTTAAAAATACTTCTGCTTATTGACAATGCACCCGGTCACCCAAGAGCTCTGACATAGATGTACAAGGAAATGAATGCTGTTTTTATGCCTGCTAACACAACATCCATTCTGCAGGTCATGGATCAAGGAGTTATTTTGATTTTTCAAGTCTTATTATTTTAAAAATATGTTTTGTAAGGCTATAGCTGCCATAGATAGTAAAGCCCTGATGAATCTGAGCATAGTAAATTGATAGTAAATTGAAAAGCCGGGCGCGGTGGCTCAAGCCTGTAATCCCAGCACTTTGGGAGGCAGAGGCGAGATTGGATCACGAGGAATCGTTGAGACCATCCTAGCTAGCTGGTGAAACATTCCACTAAAATACAAAAAAAAAAAAAAGTCCCGGGAGAAGTGGCGGAAGGCCAGTCCCAGCTGGGAGGCTGAGGCGGAAGGGCGTGAACCTGGGAAGTAGGAGCTTGCAGTGAGCTGAGATCGACTACGGCACTCCAGCCTGGGGCGTGAGAGCAAGACTCCTCTCAAAAAAAAAAAAAAAAAGAAAACCTTCTGGAAAGGTTTCATAATTTAGATGTCACTAAGAACATTTGTGATTCATGGGAGGAGGTGAAAATATCAATATCAGTATCAACAGGTTGAGTGGAAGAAGTTAATTCCAATCCTCATGACTGTGTTTAAAGTATTCAAAACTTTAGTGGAGAAGTAACTGCAAAACTGGTAGGAATAGCAAGATAAGTAGAATTAGAAGTAGAGCCTGAAGATAGAATGGATTCCTGCAATCTCATGATGAAACTTGAATGGATGAAGGGTTGCTGCTTATGAATGAGCAAAGAAAGTGGTTTTTGAGGTGGAATCTACTCCTGGTGAATATGCTATGTTAAAATGACAATAAAAATTGAGAATATTACATAAACTTAGTTGATAAAACAGCAGCTGAATTTAAGAGCCTTAACTCCAATTCTGAAAGAAGGTCTATGGTAAGTAAAATGCTATCAAGCAGCATGTCATGCTACAGAGAAATTTTGTGAAAGACAATTACTGCAATAAACTGCATTTTTATTTTAAGAAATTGCCATAACCACTGTAACCTTCAGCAACCACCATCCTGACCAGTCAGCAGCCACCAACTTCAAGGCAAAATTCTTCACCAGCAAAAAGATTATGATTGGCTAAAGGCTCAGATGATCTTTAGCATTTTTTCAGCAATAAAGTATTTTTAATTAATGTATGTATACTGCTTTTTTAGACATAATGCTATTGCATACTTAACAGATTATAGTATAGTGTAAACATAACTTTTCTATGTACCAGGAGACCAAAACATTAGTGTGTTCACTTTATTCATTGTATTGCAGTGTTCTGGAACTGAATTTTGAGTATCTTCAAAGTATGCCTCTAATAGGTTGAACCAACATGCATCCTGAATGTGCTCAAGCTGCTTATATATCCATGGAAACATTCTTTAAAACTATTAAACAATTTAGTGTCCTGCAAACATTATTCACTAATCTTGTTTAAATTCTGTGTCTTTTACTGGTTCTGGTGACTGTAGGCACCAGATTTTAGCTATTTTTGCCTCAGTTTCTGGATAGTTGTATCTCTTCATATGGTCTATGTATCTCTGATTTAAAAAGTAATGTATGACTCTGTTCAGGATGGCACAGTTACTTACATTTGACTCATATTACCTTCTTCAAACTTTACAAAAGATAAAGAGACAAACTTGGAAAAGAAAAAAATAGAAAAAAGAAATAAATAAATAGACCAGATCTTAGCAAATAAAATTACAGAACACCAAGTTATATATAAATGTCATATAAGTAGAAAATAATATTTTAGCATAAATGTTACTGACCACAGGTTCTTAGGCTTCTATGCAATAGCAATTAACACAAGACCAAGCAAGTTTCCCAGACAAAGCTTTATTAGGGGCTTATGCTTGAACTCAAGGGAGACAGCACCAGAATGAGAGTTCCCTGGCTGGCTCCCTGAGAAGGGCTGCTTAGGATTTTTTATTTGGGGAGGGAGAGGGGTCGATGTTAAAGGAAAAGTAGGTAAGCATAAGTACGGAGGGGTTTCATTCATGCAAGTGCAATGTAGAAGCATACTTCTTTATATATCTCATGATCAAAAAATGGCAGATAAGCCCCTCTCTGGACAGAGATTTTAGTACTACAATGAGGTAAGGGGTAAAGATTGGTCATTAATCTGGTCTTGTGCAGGTGATAGGGTTAACTCCCTTGAGTAAGATTTAAGGTGGGGACACTGTGGGTATGGCACCTTGATTAAATTTATGGTGGGATGCTGCTTATCTTAGTTTCTTCAAGTCCCCTAGTCAGTGGGTAAGAAACAATATGTTAGTGGCAGTTGAGGGGCTGAGGTCTGTCCCTACTCTGTTTCATAAGTATGTTTTAAATATTTCATGGGACAATCCTACCATAACCCTAAGTAGACTTGAAATGGAGCAAGAATGAAAAACAGTTTAATGGGCAGAAGCTACGGGTTTGCTGAGCACTGTTGTCTGAAAATATGTGGTATTGTGGGGCTCAGAAACCAATATCTCCAAATCCTGTGTTTTGACATACTGAACTCAAGTAGAAGCCTCAAGGTTTCTCTAACCTTCCCCCACCCTTCACCATTTCTCCCAAAGAGGCTGAAGTTTCCTTATCTGGCTATGAAGCAGACCCACCAAGAACAATAGTTTTCCTTCCCTCCCTGTAAGACCAAAAGGGTAACTATACTTGAACAGGTCTTTCTTCTTAAGATAAAGACTGCCTCAAAGGATCATATAAGTTCCAAAGAGAATTATTTATAAGCTAGTCTCCGTTCACTGATCCATTCATTCTTATATAGTAAGTATGTATTTTCCCTCAATAGAATTCCTCTTCTACCCCCTCTCATAATCTGTTTTACCAGGATCCAAGCCCCCATTCTTTCTGTAACCTTAAGATAGTATACAAGTTTCTGTAACTCAATGGGAAGGACAGTATTCTGAAGGCTCCTGTGTATACACCTTAAATAAAGGTGTATGCCTTTTCTTTTATTAAACCACCTGCCTCATGTCAACAGCTTTCAGTGACCATTTAGGGGGCCAAGGACATATGGCTTCCAGAGTATCACAAATTTTAGTGCCCATGAGACAAAGTGAACAAAATTGTCAATAAAAGCAAAGTCAGACTTATTTGGCATGAAAGGGGAAAACAGAGTTAAAAAGTAATAAAACAAAAAGATTCCTATCAAAATTAGTCTTCAATTATAAAACTAGTGAGAAATATAATATTGAAATAAAATGCCACAGTGTAAACTGTTGGTTTATAATTCTATAGAAATAAAATTAATGCAGTTTAACAGCGCAAAATATTATCAGCTGTTTTGGAGTAAGTATCTTTCTTAAATACAGATATAAATTCCATTAAACGGGATTTATTAAGAAAAAGGTAAATGAAACAAAAAATAGATAAAATATATATTTAAAAGATCCAATTTTACAAGCTTTATTGAGATATTATTGACAAATAAAAATTGAACATATTTGTTATAGTTCAAGCAGATTATTCTTGCCTGTTGCACAAAGAAAGCCAATACACTGAGACTAAAGGTATTGCAGTAGAGAAAGAATCTAATTATCACAGGGCAGCTGAGGGAAGAGATGGAAAATATTTCTTTAATCTACCTTCCCAAGAATTTGGAGGCTAAGTTTTTTTTTAAGGGTAATTGGCAGGCAGGGGGCTAGGAAATGGGTACTAATAATTGGTTGGATGAGGCATGAAATCACAGGGGTGTCAAAACTGTCTTTGTTCATGAAGTCAGTTCCTGGGAGGGCATCAAAGATCCAGCTGAGTCAGTTCCTTGGTATGGTTCACCAGTCTGGGTGGAGTCAGTTGGTCCCCCAGAATGCAAAGTCTGAAAAATATCTCACAAAATAGTCTTAGGTTTCACAATAGTGATGTTATCTATAGGATCAACTGGGAAGTTACATACCTTGTGACCACTAACTATGTGACTTCTGAGCAGTAAACAGTTTTAAAAAAGGGCAAGCAAAGAAACAATGACTGCTTATTATATAACCTGGCTTATCGCTTAGCAAAATTCAGAACCCTCCACAATTTTAACTGGGGCCTTTCATTAATTTTATAAAGGCAGTTTCATATTCAAGGGGGACAATGTAATGATTTGATATATGTCTACATTGTGAAATGACTTCTACAATTAATAAATACCTTCATTACCATACATACTCTGTGTGTGGCGGGGGCTTGAGGACACTTTAGATCTATTCTCTTAGCAAATTTTGAGTAAATAACACAGCGTTATTAACTATAGTCACCATGCTGTCATTAGATTTCCAGAATTAATTCATCTATAACTGAAAGTTTGTACCCTTTGACCAACATTTTCCCATTTCCCTATTGTCCCAGCTCCTGGCAACTACCATTTTACTCTGTGCTCCTATCAGTTCAACTTTTTAAAAATTATACATATGAGTTTATACAGTATTTGTATTTCTGTGTCTTGTTTATTTTACTGAGCATAATATCTTTCAGATTCATTCATGTTGTTACAAATGTCAGAATTTCCTTCAAAAAAGAACCCATTATTAATATGCTAAAAGCCACTGAATTACTTGTTTTAATGAGTAAATTTTGTGATATGTAAATTATACCTTACTAAAGCTGTTAATTAAAAAGCCCATGATATGTTTGGCTGTGTCCCCACCCTAATCTCATAATGAATTGTAGCTCCCATAATTCCCATGTGTCATTGGAGGGATGTGGTAGGAGTTAATTGAATCATGGGGGCTGATTTTTTCCAAGCTGTTCTCATGATAGAGAATAAGTCTCATGAGATCTGATGGTTATATAAAGGGCAGGTCCCCTGCACACAATTTCTTGCCTGCTGTCATGTAAGACATACTTTTGTTCCTCCTTCACCTTCTGCCATGATTGTGAGGCCTCCCCAGCCATGTGGAACTGTGAGTCAGTTAAACCTTCTTTTTTTAATATGTTACTCAATCTCAGGCACTTCTTCATAGCAGTATGAAAATAGACTAATATAGTAAATTGGTACTGGTACAATGGGGTACTGCTATTGAGATACCTGAAAATGTGGAAGCAACTTTGGAACTGGGTAACAGGCAGAGGTTATAACAGTTTGGAGGGCTCAGAAGAAGACATGAAGATGTGGGAAAGTTTGGAGCTTTCTAGAGACTTGCTGAATGGTTTTTACCAAAATGCTGATAGTGATATGGATAATGAAGTCCAGGATGAGATGGTCTCAGATGGAGATGAGGAACTTACTGGGAAATAAAGCAAAGGTTAGTCTTGCTATGCTTTAGCAAAGAGACTGATGGCATTTTGCTGCTGCCCTAAAGATTTGTGGAACTTTGAACTTGAGAGAGATGTTTTACAGTATCTGACGGAGGATTTCTAGGCAACAATGCGTTTAGGAGGTGACTTGGGTGCTCTTAAAAGCACTGTTTTATTTATTCAGAAAGATATGGTTTGGAATTGGAACTTATGTTTCAAAGGGAAGCAGAGCATAAAAGTTGAGAAAATGTGCAGTCTGATGATGTGATAGAAAAGAAAAACACATTTTCTAAGGAGAAATTCAAGCCAGCTGCAGAAATTTGCATAAGTAACGAGGGGTCAAACATTAATCACCAAGAAAATGGTGAAAATGTCTGCAGGGCATGTCAGAGGTCTTCATGGCATCCCTCCCATCACAGGCCCAGAGGCCTAGGAGGAAAAAATGTTTTCATGAGCTGGGCCCAGGGCCTTGCTGCTTTGTGCAGTCTTGGGACTTGGTGCTCTGCATCCCAGCTGTGGCTAAAAGGGGCCAATGTACAGCTCACGTCATTGATTCAGAGGGTGCAAGCCTCCAACCTTGGCAACTTACATATGGTGTTGGGCCTGCAGGTGCACAGAAGTCAAGAATTGAGGTTTAGGAACTTCTATCTAGATTTCAGACAATGTATGAAAATACCTGGATGTCCAGGCCAGAAGTGTGCTGCAAGTGCCAGTCGTCATGAAGACCTCTGCTAGGACAGTGCAGAAGGGAAATGTGGGGTGTGAGCCCCCACACACAGTCCCCACTGGGGCACTGCCTAGTGGGATTGTGAGAAGAGGGCCACCATCCTCCAGACCCCAGAATGGTAGATCCACCAATAGCCTGACCATGCACCTGGAAAAGCCACAGATTCTCAATGCCAGCCTGTAAAACAGACAGAAGGGGAGTTGTAACCTGCAAAGCCACAGCAATAGGGCTTCCAAAGACCATGGGAACCCACCTCTTGCATCAGCATGAGTTGGATGTGAGACATGAAGAAAAGGAGATCATTTTGGAGCTTTAAGATTTGATTGCCCCATTGGTTTTTGGACTTGCATGGGGACTGCAGCCCCTTTGTTTCAGCCAATATCTCCTATTGAGAATGGGTACATTTACCCAGTGGCCTGGATACTCATTGTGTCTAGGAAGTAACTACTTGCTTTTGATTTTACAAGCTCATAGGGAGAAAGGGACTTGCCTTGTCCCACATGAGACTTTGGACTGTGGACTTTTGATTTATTGCTGAAATGAGTTAAGATTTGGGAGATTGTTGGTAAGGCATGATTAGTTTTGAGATGTGAGGTCATGAAATTTGGGAGGATTCATGGGTGGAATGATATGGTTTGACTGTGTCCTCACCCAAATCTCATCTTGAATTTTAGTTCCTATAATCTCGTGTCATGGGAGTGACTCAGTGTGAGGTAATTGAATCATAGGGGCAGGATTTTCCCATGCTGCTCTTGTGACAGTGAATAAGTCTCATAAGATATGACGGTTTTATAAAGGGCAGTTTCCCTACACACACTCTCTTGCCTACCATCATATGAGATGTGCCTTTGCTCCTCCTTTGCCTTCTGCCATGATTGTGAGGCCTCCTAGCCATGTGGAACTGTGAGTCCATTAAGCTTCTTTTTCTTTAGAAATTACCCAGTCTCGGGTATTTCTTTATGGCAGTATGACAATGGACAAACACAGCCCACTAAGGCTCTTTCTAAATATGTTAAAAATTATATATACAAAAACATATCCAGTATGAGTATACTGTGTGTATATGTATACACATAGACAAATTTTGCGTGTGTGTGTGTGTGTGTGTGTGTGTGTAGAGAGAGAGAGAAAAGAAAGAGAAAAGGAGAGAGAGCAGGAGAGAAAGAGACAGAGAAAGTACACATTAGTGTACTAAAACAATTCCCCCAGTATGTCTGACAGACAAAGTTTAAAAATATCAAAGAAAACTTATGAACTACCTAAAGGGTATTTAGCTTATCAACTGACGTTTCCAAAGCAATATTGGGAAAAGAAGACAATGACATAGTATTTTCAACGTTTTGAGAGAAATAACTCTCAACCTCAGATTCTAAACATGTACCTATCTGTCTAAAAGAAAGATCGGGGAGGGAATGCTCTGATTTCACCAAAACATTGTTCCTTCTCCTTCTGGTACATACTTAGATTATTTCCCCCACATTTGCTTGAAATTAGGTGGAATCATGTTTTAATTCTGGGCAATAGAATGTAGATAAGGCTTGTGAATACCCTATCCACATTCTTTCCTTTTTCTCTCTTTCGTTTTTCTCTCTTTCTTCCTGGAAAAATATGTAACTGAATAACCCTTCTCTTTTCTTCTTACCCTATGCTTTCACAAAGTGAAGAACTTAGATTTCTTAATGGATGTCAGAGACACAGGATAAAAGGGGATGCCCAAATCATTGAATGGAGGTGGCCTGCTGAATTCCCCCTTTTATTCAATATGAATGAGAAATAAACTTTCAAGGTATCAGATATTGAGATTCAGTGTTTTGCTTATTATGGTATCAGGAAGAATGCAAACATTTTAGGAAAAACAAAATCTGCATTTATATCCAAAAGTTGCACATTAGGAAAACTCTAGAGCAGGAATCCCCAATCCCCAGGCTGCAGACTGGTACTGGCCTGTGGCCTGTTTAGGACCCAGCCACAAAGCAGGAGGTTAGCAAGGACCAGCAAACATTACCACCTGAGCTGCACCTCCTGTCAGATCAGTGATGGCACTGGATTCTCATAGGAGTGTGAACCCTATTTTGAACTGTGTATAAGAGGGATGTAGGTATGTATACTCATTAGAAGAATCTAACTAATGCTTTAATGCCTTATGACCTGAGGTGGAATAGTTTCATCCCAAAACAACCCCCTGCCCGCCCCACCCCTCCACCCATGGAAAATTTGTCTTCTGTGAAACTGGTTCCTGGTGGTAGAAAGGTTGGGGACTGCTGCTATAGAGGATGTACTTCACGGGAAGGCAAAAAAAAAAAAAAAAAAAAAAAGAAAATGAAAAGAAAAGCAGACAAGAGCAAGGACATCCTAACAATATTTGGATAAATCTCTACAAAAAGTGCTTATACATTAAAACAATACATGATATAAAAGTATAAAGGCTTCAGTTATTTAGTGGATGAAATATACATGTGGAAAAATGGAAATTTGATTAAAATAATTTGAAAACTTTTGTATTATTCAAAAGCAGGGTAAAAATTCATTGTTATATATGCATATTAAAATATCTTGACTTCTAAAAAACTAGCCATGGTGTCTAAAAATTCTGTACAAATAGAAGGAAAAGTAGAAAGAAAGAAGGAATTAAAGGGAAGGAAAGAAAGAAAAAGAAAACATTCAAATAAAAAATTTAAAAAAAAGACACAAAAAGAAATTAAAACCATAATAATGTAGGAAAACATATCAACATGCAATTCTAAACACAGACTGTCAGAATTAATTTTTAAAAATCATCTATATGTTATACATGGAATTCACATAGAGCCAAGGTTACAGAAATAAAAGCTAGTGTGTGAACATGTGTATGTTGGGATAATGCTAAACAATATTTTATGAGAGATAAATTGATAGTATGGCAAAAAAGCCAAAATACAAATAAAGCAGTTCACTTAATAATGAAACAAAATTTTAGTTCTCAAAAAAGATTCAGTACACCATGATGACCTAAACAAAGCTTAATTTTTATGGAATATGACACCCCCAAATTAGAGAACATAACATAATATTCCAACACACTTGTAATATTAAAACAAAATAATTTTATACAAAGCCAACAAGCTTATTTTACCAAATTTAAAAGGGTTGGTATTTTTGAAATAACACTATCAAGCAACAATGCAATTAATTTAAAATAATATATTTAGGGATGTAAAAACACAGATCTAACATGCTTCAAATAAGAAGTCATATTTGAAATTAAAAAATATGTAGGAGATAAAAACTTGTGGGTTGCCACTAAGCACAAATACAAGAAAATAATTTTATACAAAGAAAGACTAAAATTAATTAGTGAACATTGTATTTAACAAGTTATAAGAGAATAACAAAATTGAGCAAAATAAAGTATAAGTGAAAATATAAAATAATTTTTAATAACATTACATAATTCAATTATACAAATCAGAGATAATCAACAGTGAAAAACGGGTTCTAAAGAGATTAATGAAATAGATAATTACTTGTAAAATGTATCAAGAAAATGACTGAAGACATTAATAAGCAATGTCAGGAATACATTTTGTATAGCCACAGATGCTGTAGAGATTAAAATAAGTGCATATTAGGAGTGAAAGTTATTGTCTACATTAAGTAAACAGGTTTAAAATATGAAAAATAAAGTAATTGAATCAGAAGGTAAAAATCTTACTTCAATAAAACACTGGTACCTGAGGAGTCTATGAGCATTTCATCAAATATTTAAGGAAATCGCAGTTTCAAAATTTTCTACACTATTCCAGAGAACATAAAAAGAGGGGCTACTCTTTATCATTGTCATTTATATTAGTTGCAGAAATCTTTATTTTCAAGCCAGAGAGGCACAAACAAGATAGGAAAATTACAGGACATTCTCATTTGTGATTGTAGGTACAAAAGACAGAGAAATTCTAAAGAAAATATTGTAAAATGTATTATAACAATATTTATTTTAGCAATACAAATTTGATTTAATATTAGGCAATTTTTTAATCCCTCTTACTCTGCTCTGTAAAGGGTGGGATAGACGGGGAAAACTAAATTTTCCAGACTCCCCTGTCAACTGGCTTCTCAGTAGGAGACTCTTGCAAAAAACAAAAACAAACAAACAAAAAAACAGTAGGTAGGAGAAGAGATCTGTTCCTTAGTAATCTCTCTTTCTCTCTCTCCCCTGACCCCCTACCTCTCCATCTCCCTGCTTCATGGGCATCTCAAATTGCTGAGTCTTCTTGGGAACTCCCCCTTTAGCCTTAGCATCCTCTCAGTCGCCACAACTCTAGCCTGATTGTTCACTCTTCAATGGCTGCACCACCTGGAGCAATTACAATGGTACCTCCAGCACAGCAATAGCATGTAGCTCTCGGACTCCAACGGCACCCTCCCCACTACCACAATATTCCCATCATTATTATTCTCTGGTTGCTTTAAGTTCTTTTCCTCTTTTACTGAAATATAGTAGTTTGTACGTATTTTTGGGTTACATATGATATTTTAATACATCTATACAACATATAATGATCAAATCAAGGTAATTGAGATATCCATCATTTCAAACATTTAACCTTTCTTTGTGTTAGAAACATTATAATTATTCTGTTCTAGTTATTTTGAAATACACAATAAATTATTTTTAACTATAATTTTCCTACTGTACTATTGAATACTAGAACTTAGTATTTGATTGTGGCAATTCACTATTAACAGTTTAAAGGAGGAAAATAATATGCTCACTAGATGCAGAAAAATATTTAATAAAATTCAAAATCAACCATGATTTTTAAAATTTCAAAAACAATTTTACAGTAAACTGTGTACTGACGTGAAAAATTTAAAATTAGTATAATGTGTCTACAAAAAATGTACTTATCATACAGGTGATAAAATATCAAAATTATTTCTTTTAACAGGCCAAAGGTGTCAGCTCCCTCTCCTGATTCAGCATTCCACTACAGGTGCTATTTGTTCAGAAATACTAAAAAAACATAAATTGCCAATTATTGACAGATAATATATTTGTGGGTGTGCGGCAACTTCAAAATAAATAATAAGCTTAGAAGAAAATTTAACAAAATTTCTGGTTATAAAAAGTCAATTGGCCAGGCATGGTGGCCCACACCTGTAATTCCAGTACAGCACTTCAGGAGGCTGAGGTGGGAAGATTGCTTGAATTCAGGAGTTCAAGATCAGCCTGGGCAATCTAGTTAGACACCATCTCTATTTTTAAATAAAATATTCTAAAAATTAAAATAAGATAATGTAGGGTATTTGTTGCCATGGGGAAATGTAGGTTGTATTTTTTATTCTATAAATATTATTTCTGTTGTTTGCTATTGCCACAAAGGAACTAGAAAAATAAGAGCAAATGAAATACAAAATAATCAGAAAAAAAGAAATTATAGAAGAACAGAACTAACATCAAATAAGCATAAACAGAAGTATAACCATGGAGTTGATTAAAAAATGTAAAGTTAGTTCTTTGAGAAAGACCTCTAGCCAGAGTAATAAGGATTTTTAAAACCCCACAAATTACTAATATTAGGAATAAGAGACTCAATTGTTAAAATATCTGTTCTCCCAAATTGATATGTTTCTTCAACTTTGTTACAATAAAACCCATAAGGAATTTAAAAAGTAATTGTGTAGGCTGATTTTAAAATTCTTGTGGAAATGCAAATGACCTTAAAAAAGGCAAAGCAACTTAAAAATTTTTTTTCAAAAGGAGGACCTACAGTGCCTGATATCAAGAGTATTTATAAAGCTGCAGTAACAAAAACAGTGTAGTATTGGTATCAAGATACTCAAATACATCAGTCAAAAACAATACGGAGTTCAGAAACAGACCCACACATTTGTAAAGGTGCAAAGGTAATGTAGTGGGAGAAAGGATCCTCTTTTGACAAATGATTAACAATTGGATATTAATATTATAAATATAAAAAGTGATCTATACCTTGTACAATATGCCAAAAAAAGTTCTGAAGACATAAATGTAAAACATACAACTCAAATATATTAGAGGAAATAAAAGAACATCTGTGTGACATTGAGTTAGGCACAAATTTTTAGATTTAATACCTAAAGCAAGACCAATATAAGAAAAATCAATAGAATAGTCTTCATTGGAAATTAATAATTTCTCATAAAAAGACACTGTTAAAGAAACGGAAAGACACAGACTGGGAAAAGATATTTCTAAATCACATATTTGATAAAAGATTTATATTCAAAATATGTAAGGACTCTTAAAACTTATGAAACAAACATCCAAAAAAGCCCTTTCAGAATGGTGGAGTAAGGAACTCTGCTGTTGGGGTCCGTGCCGGGGGTGGTGAAGAATGAAAGAACACACAAAAGACAAAGACACACAGAGAACATGGCGGCCGCACTCAGAGCCTCCGCCTCACTTTATTTATACTCCATAAACCCCACCTCAGCAGAAAGAATGCAATGCAAAACAAACTTTCTTTTCCCACATGTAACCTTCTACTCAGTTCCTTGTTTCCATGCTCTTCCTTATCTGCCCGCCTTCTTGGCACCTACAGGAGTTCATTAAAAGTTCAATTGGAGATACTGTCCTTGAGCCCTATCTATTCTCAGCATACTGTTTTCAAAGGCCCCTGCACTCTGCTCTCCATAAAAACAGTAAGAAGAGTGGCATAAACTCTCAAAATCAACTTTTTCAGAATTCTAGGAATTAAAAAGGGCTTGTAACAATGTGAGGTGCATTTATTCAAGACAGACAGTTAAAGGAACAATGAGAGTTGTAGCATTTTAACTTTACCTAGTTCCAGTTTTCTGTCCTCAGATACCTTAGCCTTGAAAATTAGTAGCCTTGGAGCCACTGCAGCTGTGAAAACAAGCAGCCTAGAAGCCACTTGATGGGGCAAAATAAGTTTGGAGCTCCCAAAAGGGTACACCTGAGATAATTATCACGCTTTGACCTCTCTGTCAGCTTTATGAAAAGGCACCACACAGGGCTTGCTTTTATTTGATCTGACTTAGGAGTCATATAGGGAGTAAAACCTAAACCCTAGGATGTTTGTTGATAATTCTCAGTGGCTATTGTTTAACATGGCAAATGCCTAAAGCAGTAATACTAGTTAAAACTAACAAGAGGCTGATCAAAAAACTTAAGACAAACACATAAACTGGGAATTGAAATGTTTATTGAGGGCTTTGAAAAACTTCTAAATATTCTAAGGAAACCAGGACACCACATGTATGTGCAGGGCTGTTTGCATGTCTAGGAAGACATAGTTGAGAAGGCCTTCATCTCCCCTGGCTAGCCTCAAGGTTTTGCACAGGAACAAGGTTTAAAATTGCCTACTAGAGCACTGAAGATGTTCCCTGACACATTTATTGGTTTAAGACATTTAAGGAAATCTATGTGTTATCATTAATTGACATTAATTTAAAAATGCCAACTTCAGTGACCATGCACAAGAAAGAATACAGACTTTAGAGAAAGACCTGGGAAAGTAACATAAAAAGAAATAAAGAGCAATAGAAACAACAACAAAGAACAAGAGGTGGGGAAGATATTGGATTTTCCAATATGCCATATTATATTATTTAAAGTGTTCAGTTTCAACAACAACAAAATTATAAGACATGCAAACAAACTCAAGAAAGTATTGCCTATACATAGAAAAGAAAAACAGTTAATAGAAACTTCCTGAGAAATCCTAGATAAATAATTTAAGTAAATATTATAAACATATTTGAAAAACTAAAGAAAATAATATTTAAAAAGTAAAAGGAATTATAGAAATGATGTCTCACTAAATGAAGCATATCAGTGAAGAGATAACAATTTTTAAAGAACCAAATAGAGATTCTAAAGTAGAAAATTATAATAACTAAAAGAAAAATTTACTAGAGATGATCAAAAGTGGATTAAGGATGACGAAAAAGAGAATTGGCAAACCTGAAGAAAGATCAATTGAGATTACCAGTCTGAGAAACAAGAAGGAAAATAATAAAGAAAAATAAATACACCTTCAGAGATCTTTGGGGAACCATCAAGTATAACAACATACACATAATAGAAATACCAGAAGATAGCTAAGTGAAATTATAGTAAGAATGTCTGAAAAAAGAGTGGCCAAAACTTCCCAAATTTGATGAAAAACATTTATCTATATGTCAAAAAAATTAAATGAGGCAAGATGGTGGAACAGAAGCCTTCACAATTGTCCCTCCCATAAGAACATCAATTGGGTATCTACAAAACAGAGTACCTCCATAAGAATCAAAAATCAGGTGAACAATAGCAGTACCTTGTTTTAATACCATACTGCTGAAAGAAGCACTGAAGAGGGTAAGAAAGACATGCTTGAATCACTGATGCTGCCTTTCCTCCATCCTCCCACCAGTCACTGCATGGCATGGATAATCTGTGCACTTGTGGGAGGAAGACAGCAGCAGTGATTGTGAGACCCTGCATAGAACTCGGTGCTGCCCTGTTGTAGTGAGAAGCAAAACAGGTCTGAACTCAGCCAATGGCCACCAACACAGGGAGCAATTAGACCAGCACTAGCCAGAGGGGCTAGTCCATCCCAGCAGTTGTAACTTGAATTTTGGCAAGCCTTGCCACGACAGGCTAAACTGCTCCGGGGTCCTGAATAAATTTCCAAGGCCATCTAGGCCACAACGACTACAATTCCAAGGCAAGTCCTAATGCTATGCTGGGCTCAAAGCCAGTGGATGTGGGACACCAGCTGGGGAAGCTATGGAAGTGCTTGTGTCACCCCTCTCCAAAAGCTAGGTAGCTCATCTCACAGCAACAAAAGTGACTGCTTCCTTCTGCTTTCAGGAGACGAAAGGGAAAAGCAAAGAGGACTTCAGCATCTTGAATGCCAGCTCAGCCACAGTACGAGAGGCACTGGGAAGAGACATGTGGTCTTTATTCTGTGTCTTACCTCCAAAATGATATATTTAGGTATACCCTGAGCAAGAAGGAAACTGCCTGTTTTGAAGGGAAGAACCCAGTCCTAGCAGGATTACTTACCTGCTGACTAAAGAACCCTTGGTCCCTGAAGAACCAGCAGCAATAACCAGGTAGTAAGCCATAGACCTTGGGTGAGATTCTAAGGCAGGGTGGCTTCAGGAACCAACTTGACCACAGTGGGGTAGAGCACCAAGTGAGATTTTGGGGTCCCCAGTTCCAAGCCTTGGCTCTTGGATGGCATTTATGGACCTACCCCAGGTCAGAGCAGAGCCCACTGCCCTGAAGGGTGAGTCCTAGGCCTGGCAGCATTCACCAAAGGCTGACTGAAGAACCCTCAGGACTTAAGTGAACATGAGTGGTAGCCTGGCAGTACCCTCCATGGGTCTGTGGTGGTGGTGGCCAGGGGGAAAGTCCCCTCTGCCTGTGAAAAGGAGAAATGAGAGTGGGAAGAACTTTGCCTTGTGGTTTGAGCACCAGTTTAGTTCTAATAAAATAGAGCACCAGGTAGATTTTAAAAGTTTTTGACTCTAGCCCCTGGCTTCCAGACAGCATCTTTGGACCCACCTAAAGCCTAGGGGAACTCTGCCCTGAAAGGAAGGACACAATCCTGGCTGGCCTCACCACCTGCTGATTGTAGAGTCCTAGGGCCTGGAGCAAACACACACATTAGCCAGGTAGTGGTTCACATTGGGCCTTGGGCGAGACACAGTCCTGTGCTGCCTTCAAGTCTGACCCAGTGCAGTCCCAGTGATGGTTGCCACAGTGATGCTTGTGTCCTTGCACCCCCTAGCTCTAGGTGGCTCAGTACAGAGAAAGAGACTCCACTTGTTTGGAAGAAAGTAAGGAAATAAAACAAGAGTCTCTGCCTGGTAATCCAGATAACTCTTTTGGATCTTATTGAAGATCACCACAGTGGTTCCTATACAAGCCTGCAAAAATCACAGCACTACTGATCTTTGGGTGCCCCCTAATGCAAATATAGCTAAGATCACAGCATTCAAGTTCCTTTAAATACTTGGAAAGCCTTCCCAAGAAGGATGGGTACAAACAAGACCAGACTGCAAAGACAAATTAACTTTTCAATTCAGAGTCTTCAATTCAAACCAGAAACTGATGAACATCCACAAGCATCAAAACCATGCAGGAAAACAGGACCTCATCAAACAAACTGAATAAGGCACCAGGAGCCAATCTTGAAAAAACAGATATATGTGGATTTTCAGAGAGAGAATTTAAGATAGCTGTTTTGAGGAAATTCAAACAAATTCAAGATAAGACAGAGAAGGAATTCAGAATTTTATCAGATAAATTTAACAGAGATTGAAATGATTAAAAAGAATAAAGTGGAAATACTGGGCTTCAAAAAAGCAATTTATATACTGAACAATTCATCACAGTCTCTTAATATCAGAAATAAGCAGAAAAAATTTAGTGAGCGTCAAGATAGGCCATTTGCAAATATATGATCAGGGGATAAAAAAGAAAAACTGCAACCTCTGCCTCCCAGGTTCAAGCAATCATCCTGTCTCAGCCTCCCAAGTGGGAGGCTGTCTCTCCCTCCTAAGTAGGAGCCTACAGGTGTTCACCACCACACCCAGTTAATTTTTGCATTTTCAGTAGAGACAAGGTTTCGCCATGTTGGTCAGGCTGGTCTCAAACTCCTGACCTCAGGTGATCCACCCACCTTGGCCTCCCAAAGTGCTGGTATTACAGGTGTGAGCCACTGTACACAGTCAATAATCTGTTTTTATCATTCAAATTATTATTTTGTCCATTCAATCTGGGAGTATTCTGCTTATATAAATTAAGTAGGAATGTGGTAGGCTTCCTCTCAATCTTACTTCTAGAAACACTGTGATTAATTAGCCAGTGCCAGAGCTCTACATGAGTCAGACTATTCTGATTGCTGCTTTGCCTCTGCTGTCCATTACAGTAGCTACACTCACCTTGCCTTTGACAGTTGAGTGCTGCCACTTGGCCCCTGCCACCTTGGGGATCCAACTATTCCCATTGTGTTCAAGTTTTGTAGTTGAGTGACTGTAGTTCCCACCATTAGATCTGACATACAGAGAAGAGCAATTACAGGGCTCTTCAAATCAAAGATTTGTGCAGGTGCTGCCCTCACAAATCTATTTTGCAAAGCATAGGTCAAGGGTATATTTTCTGGACCCCCCAGCTGGGATGAGTAGGTCTAAAGTGACTAATCCACTCCACCATCCCAATCTTCCCAAGGCTTTGGATCCCTTTCTCTACATTAAACCAAGGGAGATCAGGCATTTCCAGCTCGCTCACAGTAGGCCATCTTTTAATCCATATTTCAGCTAACCAAGCAAATAAACTATTAGAACCTGTTTTAACTCATCAAGCTGCAACGTTAAATGCAGAATCACTATTTGGTGGGCCCAAATCTATAAATTCAGCCTGATCCAAACCTTTGTTCCTTCCACCATTATTCCATATCCTTAATATCCATTCCCATGCCTGTTCTCCAGATTTTTGCTTGTATAAATTAGAAAACAAAAGCAGTTCTTTTCGAGTGTGGCATACCTCCTCATAGGTCACACTCTCAACCTCACCTCTAGGAGCCCATCAGGACTTTAGGTATAGGTCTAGAAGCAAAAAGGGGTATTGGGAGTGGATCCTGAGGAGAATCAACATTATGTTGCCTGGCAACTGCCTCAGAGGAGGCCGTTGCCTCAGGCAGCTCAGGGTTTATCTCCTAGGACAAAGGTGGAAAGCTGATGGAAGTGTGGGTCGGGGAGGGGATGTTGCCACTACTGGGGATAGAGAAGCTGTTTCTTCTGGCAAGAAAAGTTCATCAGCATTTACAAAGTCAGTGTCCCCAGCTTCATCAGGGTCCTCCCACATGTCCCCCTCCAAGTTGCAGAGTTTCATTCTTTTCCTATCAATGCCCTCACTTTAACAGTAGCCACCTGGTGAGGCTGTGCATGCACCTTTTATTGCAGGTCACCCACTTGCATGATAAGAGCTTGTGTCTGTTTTTCCACAATTACAACTCTTTCTATACAGGAGATAAGACTCACTCATGGCAATCTTAGCAGATTTGAGACAGTATCTGCTTCTAAAACTGGGAGCTAGAATCTCTGAGCTCATCATTTTCTTTCATCACTTTGTCCAGTGAACTTAGGAGCAACCAACCAACTTTATTATGTTCCTTGGTTCTACACATATAGTCAAATCTACAATGTATAGAGTCACTAAACTCCTTGCCTCTCATGAGTGGTGAATCGGGAGTATCAAATGAATTCATTTTGCGTTAACTCTCTAAACAGTTCATGCCAAGGACTATCAGTGTTCCCCATACTATTAGAAGTAGATTCCTCAGCATTTTTTGGTTAATCATATTAAGCAGCCAACTCCAGAAACCCCAAAACCAATGAAAGAACTCTATCCTTACAATTCTGTTCCTCTAGAACCACTCCTGTTACCAAAATCTATATTAGGGTTCTCAAGAGGAACAGAATATATATGTATAAAAATTAGTATTAACTCACACAATAACAAGGTCCCACAATAGGCTGTCTGCAAGCTGAGGAGGAAGCCAATCCGAGTTCCAAGGCTGAAGAACTTGGTCTGATGTTTGAGCGCAGGAAGCATCCAGCACAGGAGAGAGATGTATGGGAGGCTAAGGCAGTCTAACCTTATCACATTTTTCTGCCTGCTTTACATTTGCTGGCAGCTTATTAGATGGTGCCCACCCAGACTGAGGATAGATCTGCCTTTCCCAGCCCACTGGCTCAAATATTAATCTCCTTTGGCAACATCCTCACAGACACACCCAGGATGAATGTATTCATCCAGGATGAATACTTTGAATCCTTCAATCCAACCAAGTTGACACTCAGTATTAGTCATCTCAACTACCTCAAGGCACTTAATAATAAAACTTCCAAATGTAAAGGATAAAAAAAGAATCCCCAAAACAGCAAGAAAAAAGAAATAAATAACATGCAACGAAGTTCCAATACATATGGCAGCAGACTTTTCAGTGAAAACCTTACAGGCCAGGAGATAGTGGCATGACACATTTAAACTGCTAAAGGAAAAATATTTTTATTCTAGAATAGTATATTTTGAACAATAACTTTCAGATATGAAAGAGAAAGAAAGACATTCTCAAACAAAAGCTGAGGGATTTCATTAATGCCAGACCTGTCCTACAATAAATGCTTTACCAAGAACTTTGTGTGCTTTCCACAGCAGATAGTAAATAATAATGTGCAAGTCAACACACCAAGATGAATGAATCATTCTTGGGGACTAGAGAAGTGCTACTCATTTTGCAAATAGAAGAGAATAAAATTTCAAGAACGTGAAATGGCATGCTTTACAACAGTAGATTGGACAATCAGGAGCAAGATTGAGGAACAAAAGCCAAACCTCAATATTCTCTCATCAACTAGTAATCAGAATCAGATTATGTGAAAGTCCATTGGAAAGAAAAGAAGAAATCAGGCTAATACTTCAAATAAAAAAATATGCTTCAGGAGTATTGAATTGTTTACCTTGGCTGTCATCGGCCCTTTAAGTGGCCTTGACCCAATAGGTAGTTGGAATGCTTAAGGTTGATCTAGTCCCTAAGCAAGTAAGACTTCACTGCAGTTAAAAGAAGTTGAGTACCAGGAAAGGAGAGGATGTGCCAAACCATCTGCTTTTTTAATTAATTTCACTTCTTGGTCTATAAATGGCTATTACTTTGGAAATTAAGAAAGTCACTCTGTTGTTGAAGGTACCAATTATAGAAAGAAGCAAACAAATTTACTTATGTCAGGATTTTCTTTTGTGATTTAAAATTGTTTATATTCTACACATAAATATTGAGCAAGCCTACCCACACCCACCACCAGCATTCATTTTTCAATTCCTTACCTCAAGTCACTCAAATAATAATAATAAAAACCCCATAAAATAGATATATAAAAGATAAAAAACAAAAAATTATACCACCATAGAAAATAACCTTCACTAAAAGGAAGACAGGAAGGAAGGAAAGAAGAAAGAGAAGAAATAACAAACCAGAGAATAAACAACAAACCAGAAAATAAATAACAATATGGCAGAATTAAGTCCTTACTTATCAATAACAACATTAAATGTAAATGAAATAACTTCTCCAATCAAAAGACATAGAGTGGCTTAATGGATTTTTTAAAAGACCCAATCATCTTTTGCCTACAAGAAACATACCTTACCTATAAAGACACACATAGACTGAAAGTGAAGAAATGAAAAAGATATCCCTTGCCAAATAGGGACCAAAAAATAGCAGGAGTAGCTATACTTACATCAGACAAAACAGGTTTTAAGACAAAAACTGTAACAGGAGACAAAGAAAGTCACTAATGTTAAAGGGGTCAATTCAGCAAAAAGGATATAGCAATTTTAAATTAATATAGGCACCTAACACTGGAGCACCCAGATATATAAAGCAAATAATAGAGGCAAAGAGATATAGAGACTCCATTTCAATAGTAACTGGAGACTTCATTGCCCCACTTTATGGATTGGACATATTTTCTAGACAGAAAATCAACAAAGAAATATTGGACATAATCTGCACTGTCGGACAAACAGACGGAATAGATATTTACAGAACATTTTATCATATAGCTTCAGAATACACATCTTCCCCTCAGCACATGGCTGATTCTCAAGGACAGACAATATGTTAGATCAGAAAGTGAGTTTTAAAACATTAAAATAATAAAATAATATTAAGCATATTGTCTAACCACAATGGAATAAAACTGGAAATCGATAATGAGGAATTTTTGAAACTATGCAAATACATGGTGTGATGGTTAATGCTGACTGTCACCTTGATTGGATTGAAGGATATAAAATGTTAATCCTCCGTGTATCTGTGAGGGTGTGGCCAAAGGAGATTAACATTCGAGTCAGTGGGTTGGGGAGGGCAGACCCATCTTTAATCCGATGGGCACCATCTAATTAGCTTCCAGTAAATATAAGGAAGGCAGAAAAATATGAAGAGGTAAGACAGGCCTAGCCTTCCAGTCTACATCTTTCTCCCATGCTGGATACTTCCTGCCTTTAAACATCAGACTCTAAGTTCTTCAGTTTTGGAACTCAGACTTGCTCTCCTTGCCCCTCAGCTTGTAGACAGGTCCTACTGCAGGACCTTGTGATCATGTAAGTTAATACTTAATAAACTCCCATACATATTATATAATATATATTCTATATATTATATAATATATATACTCCATATATAACATAATATATATATTTCCCTTTGTATTATATATGTAATATATAAACTCCTCTTTGTTTTGGTAAGAAATTACTACACACACTGGTTAGAATGTGTAAACTATAAAAGACTGACTATATCAAGTATTGGTCAGGAGGTATATAAACTACAACTGTCATCCACAGTTGATGTGAATATGAAATGTTACTTTGGAAAATATTTTGAAAGTTTCTTTAAAAAAGTAAACAAGTACCTATCTTATGAGGTGGCCATTCTACTTCTAGATATTTGCACAAGGGAAATTAAATAGATATATCTGAACAAAGACATAGAAGCAAATGTTTATCTAAGCTTTATTTGTAATAGCCAAAAAAAAAAAAAAAAGAAAAACTAAAGTGTCAGTTTTATCACAATAAATAAATTGTGATATATCTACACCATGAACTACTACTTGGCAATCACAAAGAGTGGGTTATAGATACGTTTAACAATGAGAATAAAACTCATAATAGGCTGGGTGTGGTGGCTCATGTCTGGAATCCCAGCACTTTGGGAGGCCGAGGCAGACAGATCGCTTAAGGCCAGAAGTTCGAGACAAGCCTGGCCAACATGGTGAAACCCCCATCTCAACTAAACGTGCATGTGCGCACACACAGACACACACACAGACACACACACACACACGGAAAACCTCAAAATAACTAAGCTGAGTGAAAAGAGACCAAAAAGAATACATGTTGCATTATTTTATTTTTATAAAATTATAGTGAATGATTCAAAGAATACTTAATAACAATACAAATATAAAATTATGGAAATAAATTCAAGTAATTCAAGTAATATAGTGATGTATTACACATTGTTGACAACATTTCTTAACACCCTTTTAGAAATTATAAAACCAAAAGTATTTATGGATACCAGACCTCCTTACTTCCCAAAATACAACTGTGATGGATCCCTGGATAGGTGAGTGACTGGAGCAAGTCAGGGGAAACCAGAGGAGTTAATGAAAGAAAATGTTAAAAGAAAATTATTTTTCTCTAACCTTTCCCCTGCACTGCCTGTGGATTATTATATCCTATAATTTCATCTATTGACACCAACAGTCCAGTTGGTTGGCATCTATGTGGTTGATTTGGAAGGTGGAGTTGAAAGTTAATCAGAAAAATAAAGGCTGAACATGACAAGTATTTACTCAATCATTTCCCTCTGTGTTTCCTACATCCGGCTCCTCAAGATTGATATTTAGTTAAAGTCTGACAGTATTGCCAGTTTTTGCTACTTCTTCTCCATGACTTTAAAGATGAAACTGATGAAAGAAAAACAAACTGGTATTATTAATATTTGGTTTATTATGCTTCAGTTTATCTACTTTAAGGATTCATCTCTCTCATCTCCTTGAACTCACCAAGACTGAGACAGACTAGGGTTTTGCCATCAGCCATTCCTCTATAGATATTATCAAAGTCGCTCATAGCACTGGGGACTGTGACCCAAACAAGCCAAAATAGCTATATATCTGAATAGTTCAAATAGACCTAAACAAGCCAATATAGCTACATATCTGAGTAGTTCAAATATTATTATTTTAAAAGATTATTGAAAAAGATTATTGTATAATATTTTATACCCTCATATACCACAATATTTGTGGAACAGGTGGGGCAATAATATAAAATAGGCAGGATAAACATATTTAATTAGATAAAGAAGCTATTATTCATATAAAGCAAAAATAGAAATCATACAAAGAACAGAAATTTTCATTTATTGAAAATGTCAAGTATGAAAAAATTGCTATCTAAATAAAGAAATCAATATATTGAAAATCAAATATATATGGAAAACAGAGCAGGAATGATAAATCTTTGGAGTAAATAATAAATTAATGACATATTAAAATTGAGAAAATGTTCCATAGGGCAATAGGAAATCATAAAAAGATTAAAATAGTAAATATAAAATTAAGATATACAGATAATATCTTTATTTAATATATCTGTATTTTATTTTATTGTTTTTATATAATTGCACTTAGAAATAATGTTTTCTTTTTGGGATTTTCTATTCTTTTTCATTAGAAGCTTTAACTTTCAATAAATATATACAATTAACTTTTCAATAAATATATACAATTTCACACAATTTAATATGGTAATACCATAAGTACTATAAATCATTTGAGCTATGTTTTGTTCTAAACCATTGAAATTATGTTTATTATTTAACTACCTATTTGGGAAAACCTTGCAAAAATCTTGTAACATTTGTGTGTGTGTGTGTGTGTGTGTGTGTGTGTATTTTCATTCATTTACAAAAGAAGAGCAACTACTGATTTTCAGTTGGATATCTAGAAGACTACACTGTGGAAGCATGGTGAATTCAATACAGACAGACTCTTACCCCCAAAATGTAGCCAAATATTGAGTAATCTCAGTTTCTGAATATCATAAAAAAAATGTAGGACACTTTACACAACAAATACTGAGAAAATCTTTTGCTAGAATATATGAATAAAAAGAAATAGTAATAGGCAGAAGGAAATGATGACAGATATAAAAGTAGAAAATTAGCCGGGCGCGGTGGCTCAAGCCTGTAATCCCAGCACTTTGGGAGGCCGAGACGGGTGGATCACGAGGTCAGGAGATCGAGACCATCCTGGCTAACATGGTGAAACCCCGTCTCTACTAAAAAATACAAAAAATTAGCTGGGCGAGGTGGCAGGGGCCTGTGGTCCCAGCTACTCGGGGGGCTGAGGTGGGAGAATGGCGTGAACCTGGGAGGCGGAGCTTGCAGTGAGCTGAGATCCAGCCACTGCACTCCAGCCTGGGCGACAGAGCGAGACTCCGTCTCAAAAAAAAAAAAAAAAAAAAAAGAAAATTATAAGAATGCATAGAGAGCAATAAGAAAACTGTACATATGTGGGTAAATGTAATAAATGTTTGCATAAAAACAATAACAATCCCTTATGAGGCTTAAAAGCATGTAGAATAAAATTCAGGACAACAATAACATAAAAGGTAGAAGGAGTTAAATAGAAAAGTTCTTGGAGGCTTTGACATTGTCAGTAAATGAAGAGTCATCTTTACATTTAAGACTAGACTAATTGAAAGATGCATATTTTGAATAACTAAAAAGTAAGAGAAGCTCCACATAAAATGTTAAAGGTAAAAAAATGGCAGGGTAAAACAGCTTGTTGATCAATCAAAGACTCTGGCAAATAAAGAAGAGAAAAAAGTATATATCACAATAAAGTCAAACAGAAAGAAATACAAGACGTAATACTTTTTAAAAAGTTGGTGTATTTTTATTAAGATCAAAGAAATTGAAGCAATCAACATGTCTAGATATCAAGTAAGTAGTGCCAGTAACGATCATGGTTTACTCCAAAAGAATGACACCACAATTCTACATTTGTATGCAGGAAATAATACAACTTCAAAATGCATAAGGTAAAAAAAAATGACAAAACTGAAAGAACAATTCAAGAAATTTACAATTCAAGAAATTTACAATTGAAGTGGACATCTTTAACACATATTCCTGGATAGTTGATAGAATAAATAGAAAAATGACCAGTAAGAATACAGAAAATATAAAAAACATCATGGATGAATTTAACTGATATAAAAAAGTTAATTTTCTTTTCTTTCTTTCTTTCTTTTTTATAGTTGAAAGATTGGAAAGAGTGGAAATAGAGCTCCCATAAAATGTGAGGGGACCCAATGGGGGTAGCTGTTGCTGGCTTGAATGCCCAGGTTTATATCCTTATCATTGTCCCTTCCGCTGTGCTCTCAGGCGATAGATGATTGGCTATTTCTTTACCTCCTGTTTTTGCCTAATTAGCATTTTAGTGAGCTCTCTTTACTACCTGATTGGTCAGGTGTGAGCTAAGTTGCAATCCCCATGGTTAAAGATGGATGCAGTCACCTTCCCAGCTAGGCTTAAGGATTCTTAGTTGGCCTAGGAAATCCAGCTAGTCCTGTCTCTCAGTACCGCCTCTCGACAGGAAAACCCAAGTGCTCTTGGGGAGGCTGGCCGACGACCACTCTAACTGCTTCCTGCTGACATGGGGCGTAGTAGGGGTCATGCAGTTGAGATTTCCTCGGCAGGGGTGCCTTCGATGTCATTAACATCAGAGCATGGACTAGCAGGCCGGTCCAGAGGTCTGCAGAAGATCTTAGTCATGAACTGCATCTGGGGCTCCATTTGAAAAATCATTTGTAGTTTTACAGCTTTGATTCTGGAAGAGACAAACTTAACAAGGAGGTTAAAGATACAGGGATTGAAATATATGGCCTGCAGTGCAGGGGATTATTTCTTTGGCACACTTCAGAGGACCTGACTATCTGCTTGATAGTTTTGAAAAGGCCTGGTCCAATAAATAATAGTTTGGACATCTGATGGGTGCTATCAATGCCTAAGTGAAAGGTTTGGTGAAGGGTTTTAAGTAATTTCCATTGGTTAGTTGCAGGCAAAATATAGCAGCATCACAAAAATGTGAAAAATAAAATGCCAAGTATCATGGAATAAATCTATAAAACTAAAAACAACAAACTTTATGAATGATATTTAAAAGAACTCAAATATATGGAAGAATAAATCATCTTCATGGATTGGAAGACTTTATAAAGATTTCAATTATTCCCAGATTGGTTTACAAATTCAATGCAGGACAACTTTGGCTATTATTTTAGGGATAACAACCATACACATACATTTAGATATCAAGTGATTGAAAAGTAAGAAAAAGAAGAATGTATTGGGATGACTGAGGTTTTGTATCTAGGTGGCGAGGAGGGTAGAGATGTCATTGTCTGACATTACATGTCCCTCTCCAGACTTTAGGTAACAAAATGCAGGCATACAGAATTAGTCATATACTTTCTTTTGAAGTTTCCATATAAATATCAAAAATATTCTGAGAAATTTTGGAGACAAGAGTTTTGAAGGAAAACGTCTCCAAATTGCTGCCCTACTGCACCTTTGATAAGTTAATGAAATCTGGTTGCAAATCTAATCTATATTTATAGCAGGTTTTGCTTTATAAAAAACACCACTGATCTAATTCCAGTCATTTTCCTAACACCTCAAATAAGGCATCAAATATTTTGTCAGAACTTTGCTTTGCTAACAAAAATAAACAATTTCGGTGTATTGAGGAATTTGGAATCTTCAAATATTATTGTATCTGTGAACAGACAAGAAACTTAAAGAAAATAATTGATCAAAAAATGTTAGGATTCAAACAATACTGGCCCTATAACTAAGTTTTGGGAGGACACTGAGGAAGTTATTAAACTTTGGAATTCGGCTGATAGATTTTTGGATTCTATTCATATATATATGGCATTCATCTAGCACTGATGCTGCTAACTTTTAAGTCAAAAATTCCTGAGTAACTGTGGCTTTGTTGCTCACAGATCTATTCCATCATCCATCAAGCATGGAGTTTACACAAACACACACTCACATGTGTGTATATACATGTGGTCAGTATATATGTTATATATATACACACACACACATATATATACACACAGACACACTGTTTTACTGTTCACCCAAAATATATATGCATGTTATTTTGAATTAAAAGGCTTCATAATTTAATATTGTTAAATCTATAGTATTAGGTTGGTACAAAAGTAATTGTGGTTTTGGATTGTGAATTTTAAATCATTATAACTAGGCTCAAACACATCTATATTAATCAAAATAGAAAACATTACAATCAACACAATTTGCCAACAAGAAATGTTTGCTTACTCCCATAGCGTAAAAATCCATGTTTTGGGATTCAACAAACTCTTGGAAAGCATTTTCTGCATCCTGCTGGTTGTAGAACAATTTCCCTGCAAAAATTGTTGAGATGCCTGAAGAAGTGGTAGTTGGTTGGTGAGAGGTCAGGTGAATATGGCGATGAGGCAATTTTGCAGCCCAGTTTATTCAACATTTGAAGGGTTGGTTATGTGACATGTGGTCAGGTATTGTGGTAGAAAAGAATTGGACCTCTTTGGTTGACCAATGCCAGCGGCAGGCCTTGCAGTTTTTGGCACATCTCATCAATTAGCTGAGCACATTTCTCAGACATAATGTTTTCTCTGGGATTCAGAAAGCTGTAGTGGATCAGGCTGACAGCAGACCACCAAACTGTGACCATGACTTTTGTTGGTGCAAGTTCAGCTTTGGGAAGTGCTTTGAAGCTTCTTCTCCATCCAGCCAGTGAGCTGGTTTTTGCAGGTTGTCATATGAAATCCACTTTTCGTCACCTGTCACAATTCGATCCAGAAATGGTTCCTTGTTGTGTAGAATAAGAGAAGATGTCACTTCAAAACAACAAGTTTTAAAAAAATTTTTGCTCTGTTCATGAGGTACCCGCTTATCAAGCTTTTTCACCTTTCCAATCTGCTTCATATGCCAAACTACTATAGAATGACTGATACTGAGTTCTTCAGCAACTTCTCCTGTAGTTGTAAGAGGATCAGCTTCAACGATTGCTCTCAATTTGTCGTCAACTTCCAATGGCCGGCCAACTACACTCTTCATCTTCAAGCCTCTTGTTTCCTTTGCAAAACTTCTTGAACCACCACTCCACTGTACGTTCATTAGCAGTTCCTGTGCCAAATGTGTTGTTGATGATGTGCGAGTTGTCTCCGCTGCTTTACGACCCATTTTGAACCCGAATAACAAAATTGCTCAAATTTGCTTTTTGTCTAATATCATTTCCAGTCTAAATTAATATAAAATAAATAACAAGTAGTAAGTCACTAGCAAAAAAAAAAAATAAATTGAGAAATGAACATTTAAATGATGTATAACCTACATTCATTTAAGAATGTATTCCAATATCAAACAGCAAATCTCAAAAATGCAAAAACCACAATTACATTTGCACTACCCTAATACTGTCTGCCATTATACTTTTTATCAATGAAATTACAGGAGTTGATCCACAATAATTTTTGATATTATTGTAATTGATTTTTCATGATTGAAAATGCAAGGATCACAACCTAGAATATGATAATAATTGGTCAATTAATTATAAAATTATTTTACGATGTGTGATAATTATGAATTTTATATTAACATAATCTCTTAATGATTAATGTGCAATCTCTTCAGTTTTATAGTATACAAAATGCTTTCCTATATGCTCTCTCATTGACTTTCTAGCTAACTTGGTGAAGTAAATTTTATATACAGATGCAGAAAATAAAGTTCAGAGAAATTAAGTTGCTTGTTAAAATATCATATAGCTTCTAAGTGTCTGATTTGAAGTCAGTATTCAAAACAAGCATCTATCCTACAAATATGTTGCTTCTTTTATTCTGTGTTTCTATGACATCATGAAGACACTGAACAGGTTTTAAATTTTATTTCCTGAAAGATTAACCCTCTATCATGTCAAAATATTCAGACTCTTTAAATTCTATTTTAACCCGAAAATGGGGTTGCACAGGGTAAGTTAGGTTGATAATGCAGACATGTTCTGATCATTTTGTAATTTCAACAGCTACTAGCTCTGGTTCTCCACAGCTCTTTTCCCACACTAAAATATCCTAGGCTCTTGAGATGCAGTAAAATTTGAATGTAGATGGAAATGGATTTGTGCGTGTGTGTGTGTGTGTGTGTGTGTGTGAGAGAGAGATTCACAATGCTCTGTACAAAAATAGCCTTAATGAAAGAGAATCAGAATTTTTCACATCAATACAACAAAACACAGCATTTATGCAAATATCCCCATTGAGTGTTTCCATTATCAGACTATTCTTCATTGATTCATGCAATAACAATACCAACTTGATACCATAATGACTCAAAGAGAGCATCTCTAAAGTGTGCTTTTCCTTGAACAAATAGAACTCGGTGAATAGCTTTATTACAAGACTCTCCTAAACTCTCTGGATATCTTATAGCTGCTTCCATTCATAAAAATAAAGGTAAACTAGACCACAGGTAGGGAAGATACAGATGGTAGTGAAAGGCCCAAAAGAGGAAGTAGCATGAATGTGGAAGCACTGAAGTTAAAAACATAATCTACATGAGGGGTGTTCTGAAAACTGTACATATTCAGTAAGTGTGGAGTGTACATGTGACTATGAGAAGAGGCAAAGTCAATAGACAAGCAGAGGTCAGAACACATAGTTGTATGATAGGCTTAGGAATTTGAAGATGGCAGATCGGATGTTTGGGAACAGTCATTTTGGATTCACTGTGGAGAACAGAATAGAGATAGGGGAGAATGAAAATAATGAGAATCAATTTGAATATATCAGCAGCATAGGTAAAATGTATTACAGGCCTGAACTATGGCAGTAGCCATAGATATGGGAAGAGTGAACGGAGGTGGAAATACCAGTATATAAAACCGTGAAATGATTCAAGCGTTCATGTAGGTGACATTTGTATATTTGAGCTTAAATTACTTGAGTCTTCTCATTTGCTTATTGTTGTTTTGTTGTTGTTCTTTGTCTTACAATATATTGTGGGCAAAACTCTAAAGAGGGCAAATTTGACTTCAGACTTCCTCCCATTCTCCAATCACATGATTTTAATTTGACTTGTTGACTACATAGTTTCCCACAGGCTAGCCCTATATACTCAAGTTTACTTCCAAGGACATGAACAATCGCCTGAGACTTCTATTCTCTAATCAATTTAATTATTTTTTCCAAATGTTTCCTCTATGATAATTGAAAATGATAAAGTAGATCAGAGATGTCCAAGATTGACTACATTAGAATTATCTGTGTTACTAAGTTGTAGGATGTCTAAGAAACTCAGAGCTATAGAAATGGAATGTATAACCATGAATGGGGCTGACTTTTAAAAACATTTCAACATTAATTCCCCAGCAAATCCTTGGGATTTTAATATGATTATCACCACAAAATACAGGCTTACAAGGTAGTTTAATAGTTTGGTTGCTGCTATATTCCCTCTTAAACAACTTATTTCATTTTGAGATCATTCTGATTTGAAGAATATGTAAGTTATAAAAAATATTTTGTAAACTGAGAAAAAATATCATATTAAATTTAAAGTACTAGACATGCAAGTATTTTATTGTAGGTGCTTTCTCTGTAAGAGTGGAGAGGGTGTATTGAATTCTACCTTCTCACTTTGTCCTTCATTATTGTTTCCATCTTTTTTTAGTGTTAAGATCAGCTACTCTGCCTTTATTGTAAAAGCTTCTTTTCTACAGATTACCTTGAGTGTCCTACATTCTTAACCTCAATTGGCTTCCATCTAGAGCACTTTGTGTAAGAAGCTGTATATCAACAACTGTGATATGGAACGCAGCAGCACAGGTTTCTTTGTTTCCAAAATAGGTAACGCGTGTGCTCAGGATAAGTTCTCAGTGAAGAGTCTAACCTGTTGCAATATTCAGTTGAGGTGTTACAACAATAGAGCCCTGGTATTTTAAAACACCGTCAATATGCTTTGAGAGAAATAGGCATATGTTATTATTGCCAGCACTCATACAAGATCCCACCAGGCTGCCAAATAATCTACTTACTTTTTAAGCATCTAATAAGTATGCTTTCTCAATGAAAGTCAGTCATAGGTAATTATGTAAAACTAATGTAGTCTGTATATTCAGTTCAGTTTTGGAGTGAATACTAACAAACTCAAAGCTATGGTTTTTAGCTTATATAGAAGAGAAAGGAAATGGAATATTTATCGAGGTCCCACTATGTTCATACTATATTCACAAAAACACTGGGTAATGTTATTATTCTTAGATTATCAAAGAGAAAGTGGGGGCCTGGAGCATTTTTCTTTTTTCTAAATTTGCACAAACAAGAAAGCAGTGAAATTGCAAGTTTTTCCTATTGCAAATCTGTGTTCTTTCATCTGTGTGGAAGCCCTAAGTATACACTAGCCCTCTTACTTGCTTTCCTCTTTCCTTTCTCTCGGTTGTTCTTGGGATCATCTGGCTCATGATATCAGAGTTTGAAAGTTCACAACTTGCTCCTTCAAACTTCCCCCCCCAACCCCCAATCAGATGACTTGTTGTCTAGTAATTGCAATGCTGGTTTCTCACAATTTCTTTTGAACTGAATCTCTGATTATTATACTTTTCAGCAGGGTGGAAGTGGGAGAGAATGCTGTCATAGCGATGTCACCATTGCTCATATTCCTTCCAAATTCCTTCTAACTTCATCTGACTCAGTAAATTTTCTGCCCATGGCCTCTCAAATTCATGTCTTTCTCACATACAAAATATATCCATTTCATTATAATAGTCCCCCAAATCTTAACTCTTTACAGCATCAACTAAAAAAAATTAAAATCTCATCTAAATATTATCTAAATTTGATATAGGTGAATCTCAATGTATGATTTATCCTGAGGCAAATTCTTCCCCAGTTGTGAACCTATAAGTAAGTTTTGTGCTTCCCATATACAATGTAAGATAGGCATAGGATAAGCATTTCTATTCTAAAGGAAAAAATAAGAAAGGGGAAACAGGTTCCAAGTAAGTTCAAAACCAAACAAGGCAAATAACATTAAATCTTCAGGCTTAAAAATAATCTTTAACTCCATGTCCCACTCTCTAAATACATTGGGATAGGGGTTGAGTCCTCAAGGCCATGGGGTTGAGGGTTTCCTTTACTGCTTTGCTAAGAATAGCACAACAGCAGCTCTCATGGATTGGAGTTGGGTAGATGTGGGCTCTTCTAGGCTGGCATTGCATGCTGGTGGCTCTATAATTATGGGTTCTCTGAGGTAGCCTCACCCACATCTCCAAAAGGCTTTTCTCTTGTGGGAACTCTCTTCAGTGGTCTTAGCCCCTTGGTGTCACCTTACTGGGAGCTTTCTGTGGCATTTCTCTGCCTGGTCCCCAAGGTTCTTCAAGGCATCTTTTAAAATCAAGGTGGAGGCAGCCATGCTTTCATAGTTCATACACTCTGTGTGCCTGCAGAGTTAGCAGCACATGGACATCTCCAAGGTTTACCACCTGGGACCATCTAAGCCACAGCTGGAGAGGCCAAGGAATGCTGTGCCAGAATGTATGGAGCAGAACCTTGAGGTCATGCTAGGCAGTGACCTCTGAGGTTCCATGGGCACCATGAGCCTCTCTCATAAAACCATCCTGCCCTCAAGGAGCTGGCACTCTGGGCCTGTGATGAGAATGACAGCCTCAAAGATCTCTGAAATGCCTTTAGGGTCATTCTTTCATTGTCTTGCTAAATAGCATCTGGCTTCCTTCCATTCATACTAATGTCATTATCAAATGTTCTCTTGGCCACACCCTTAGTATCTTCACCCTAACACATTTTAAAATTTTTTTTACAATCTGGCCAGGTTGATACTTTTAAAAATCTTTAACATTTTTTTTTTTTAGTTATAAATTCCATCTTTAAATTATTTCTCTCTTGCTACATTTTACTCTAAGCAGCCAAGATTAGCCATGCAGCTCCTTCCACATTTTGCTTAGATATTTCTTCCATCAAATATCCTAACTCATTGCTGCAGGTTCTGTCTTCCACAAAGCACTAGGACACAGACATAATTCAGCTGAATTCTTGGCTCTTTTACAACAAGGATATCCTTTCTTTCAGTTTCTAATACCTCGTTTTTCATTTCCATTGTAGACCTTACCAGAACTAGCTCTCATGTCCATATTTCTACCAACATTATAATCATGACCACTTAAGTAATCTCTATGAAGATTCAAGCTTTTTCTACACTTCTCCTCCTCTTCTAAGCCATCACCAGAAAAGCACTTTAGGGTCCAGCTTCTATCCATTACCCAGTTCCAAAGTCACTTCCAAATGGTATTTGTTAGAGAAGCACGCCACTTCTCTCTCTCTCTCTCTCTTTTTTTTTTCTAGCAACCCCAGTCTGAGAAACACACCACTTCTCAGTACTAATTTCTGTCTTAGTCTATTTGTACAACCATACCAAATACTTGAGACTGGGTAGCTTATAAACAACAGAAACTATGAGTTTTGAAGGATCAAAGTCCATGGTCACCGTTCTGGCAGATTCAGTTCCTGGTCTCTACTTCAGGCCTTTTAGCTGGGAGGCCTTGTGCCTTGTAAAAGGTGCCTTTTACCTGTGTCTTCACATGGCAGAAGGGAAAAATGCTGTGTCCTCACATGGTAGAAGGCAGAAGGGCAGAAGGGCCTGAACTCATTCTCTCAAGCCTGTTTATAAGAGTGCTAATCCCATCCATGAAAGTTGAGCCCTCATAACAGAATCACCTCCTAAATCCCCCATATCTTAACACATTGCACTGGCGATTAAGTTTAAATTTGAATTTTGAAGATGACACAAACATGCAATTCATAGCATCAAGAAATGTAACATATGTATTCTGCTTATCCAAGTGAACATAAGAATGTAGATATCTACATAAAATGACTGTCAATTTATCTATTTTCATGTTTAAGTAACCTTTGTTGAAGGCAGTGAACTGAATTTTAGATATGATAGGGTCAGGCCCAGGCAAAACTAATTAAACACGCTGTTGATCACTTGTATTTCACTAAAAATAGGCACGATCTTCAGGGACTTATAAATTCCCCAGGGATCCAAGAAAATCGTGATGGATGTACTTAATAAAAGATAATTAAAGTGTAAGAGGCAGAAAAGAATGGTCTATCTGATTCTGAAATAAACCTTATCAATTACTTGTAGTAGTTTATAATTATTTTATTGAATTGTCAGATAATCATTTCAACTTCGTATTGACTATTAATCCCTTAATTCATATTTTCTTATTTATTCATTCATTGAATTATTTTACAAAAGAAAATGTCTGACATATAGCTAACTTATGTTTACTATGTTTTAGAAACTGTGATGGGCTTAATAATAGAACAAAGAATAAAACAGATATGGTGTTCACCATCACTAAGGCTAGATTCTGTCTGTAGAGAGACGTTAAAGAAGTGATGACATAAAAATTATAAAATTATGATTGCTAGAAATGTAATAATGAAGCAATCATTGTATGCTGTTAAAATATATGATAGGGAAAACCAAATGTAAATTAAAGCTGGTAAATTGGGCAGTTTTGAGTCAAAACTGTGATGGATGATGAGATATTTCTGAGATGAAGGATCTTAGTCAATCTAGTATAGTATAGCAGAGAATAAAATGGTTAAAAACTGGGTAAAAAGAATTAGGGTAGTGCTAAGTATATGATCAGGCAGACAGTCATGTGAAGAATACCTGATTGAAATATTAGATTCATGCAAAAGTAATTGCAGTTTTTGCCATCAAAATAGAAAGAAATATTAACAGATTCCTTATTCCTAAACGAAGAGCAGAATTTAGTTATGTGAAGAAAGGAATAAATGATGTTCCAGACCTGGAGAAAACTTAACGAGAGGCATAGAGTTAAGGCAAGGCACTGTAATTATTGTACTGTGCTATTCATGGAATTGGCAAGTAACACTACTGGAAAGGTAGGCAGAGCCAGAAAGCCCACGAGTCTTGATGTCTTTCCTCAGTGTGGATGCCAGATGTTCTTGGTCTTGCCATATCATCGGAGTTGTAACATGTGTGTTCCAATACATGGGTCTCAGAGGGCAACTTAAAGATGGGTTTTTCACAATGATTCTGAATTCCCTAGCACATTATAGCAGAGATTTTCAATGCATGGAGATACACAGCAGTTGCCAGTTCTTTCCCTTGAATATAACAGCTACTTACTGCCACCGTGTGGAAGTCTTTAAGTTTAAATAAACATGAATATCTAACATGTTCTAACACATAGATTCTTTTAGATCTACAGTTGGAAAGTTAATTTTTAAAGAGGTATGAGAAAGTCCCGTAGGTTTTTCAAGGAGAATTATCTGTGTCTTCCGTGAGCCTTAGATTTACATCTGTGGCATTAAATCAGACATTAAGCTACACCTAACTCTGCATTACAGTGAATTGTAAGTATGTTTGGCCTTAAGGTTGAATTTGTTCTGATATTTATTAATCATCTTGTTTTCTTATCATTGTTATATTACTCAGATTCTTCCATATATTTTAACCCTCCATTCCAATATCCTGCCTCTCTTGTTATTCAAGTGAGAACTGATTCCTTGAAAATCTTTATTTTTACCTCTCCACTAATATAATTTAGCTCTGTTGTTTTTCCCTACAAATACTGAACTCTTTAATGACAAATTTTCTTTGTCTCATCCTGGCTCATGTACTATCTCTGCTGTTGAAGAAGCATAGCTAATTGAATCTAAGGTATTCTATACATAACCAAAGGTTTAATGTCTTGGAGGTTATCAAACATAACTGAAACTTAAAAAGCATACAGATAAAAATAAGACAATTTAAGGCCTAATGCTATCATTTTTTTTGTGTTCTGTTTACTCTAAGACTCATAGTAAGCCTTCCTTGTCAAAGAATCCCTTTATAACAGTGGAACCAAGTATACACATTACAATCACTAGGAGCATTTACAAAAATAGATTCGCTGGATAGTCCCCACCCTAGACGAATTAAATCGGAGTTCTGGCATGGGCATTGGTAATTTTTAAACCCTCCTCAACTGATTCTAACATGCAACCAGAGAACCACTGCTCTATATAAAAAAGCTTCCTTAATTGAGGACATTATAGAAACAACAAAGGAATTGATAGAGAATCAGTGGATGAGAAATATTGAATGACAACTGCATACAGGTCAACGTTCAATTAATAGAAATCTATAAATCTAAGATGGCCAGGTGCAGTTGCTGATGCCTGTAATCTCAACACTTTGGGAGGCCAAGGTGGGAGGATTGCTTGAGACCAGAGTTCAAGACCAGCCTGACCAACATGGCGAAACCCCGTCTCTACCAAAAATACAAAAATATTAGCCAGGTGTGGTGGCACGTGCCTGTTGTCTTAGCCACTTGGGAGGCTGAGGTGGGACAATCCTTGAGTCTGGGAGGCAGTGGTTGCAGTGATCCAAGATCGTGCCACAACACTCCAGCCTGGGTGACAGAGAGACCATCTCAAAACAAAACAAAAACTCTATGTGTGTATATATATATAACTGTATGTGTGTATATATATATATATAACTGTATGTGTGTATATATATATAAACAAAAAATGTATATATACACACACACACATGCGTGTATGTACTCATATATATTTTCTTGCATTACTCCATCTATATATGCTATGTAATGCAGTAAAATTTAAATTTCCTACTTTTCTTTCCAAGAAATTGGTAAAAACCCTTTGGTAAATGTAGCTAGGAGAACTGATTTTGTTTCACTATATTCCAGATTTATATTACAATTGTATTATCCAAATTCTGTGGTATCTCTTCATTTTGTTTCAGTATACTCCAGTATCAAAGCAGTTTGCAGTTGGAGAATTAGTTCAGTATGTCAATCAAGGTTCTTGTTTCTACTTAAAATTGTATTCTGCAATAATTCCAAGTCTTCATTTAACAGATAATTAATTTATCAGTGAAGTCTACTTTTTTCAAAATGTACTTTGAAAATGTCAGCTTTGGCCGGGCGCCATGGCTCACGTCTGTAATCCCAGCACTTTGGGAAGCCGAGGCAGGTGGATCACTAGAGGTCAGGAGTTGGAGAGTAGCTTGGCCAACATGGTGAAACCCCATCTCTACTAAAAATACAAAAATTAGCCAGGGGTGGTGGTGGGTGCCCGTAATCCCAGCTACTGGAGGCTGAGGCACAAGAACTACTTGAACCCAGGAAGTAGAGAATTGTAGTGAGTTGAGATCGTGCTACTGCACTCCAGCCTGAACAACAGAGTCAGACTGTCTAGAAAAAGAAAGAAGGAAAGAAAATAGTCGGCTCCTTCTCTTATATAACTGAAAAATATTTGAGCATACTCTGAACATACATCCTACATTTGGTGCCCTTGAACATACATTCAATGTTCTTGGTCACACATGGGGGGATTTTATAATAATTCTCCCTGTTGCAAGAATCATAAATTCTAAATTTCATTCTGAAAATAAATTCCCTTCTCCATTCCACAGGCTGAAACATAGTTACCATGATATTGTCTGTGTAACATAAATTTGAGTCACTGTGCTTGCAGGTATGCAAAATCGAACTATTTAACCATTTTATAGTCATTCTGATATATATGGCATAACTAGTAGATTTTTCTATTTCTAAATGAAAGTTAATATCAAATAATATTTGTTCATCTTTGGAATATGTACTTTTCTCCTCACAACCCTTTAATTCTGTCTCCCATCTATTTATGTCATTCCAGCTTTATTTTAATATTTTCAAAAAGATCTGGTAAATGAAAACAAATTAAAATATCAAGGAATATTTAAATGATTCCTCCTTTCAGTGGCACAATGGACCCTTATAGACCAATAAATTTGATTATTAAAAGAATAAATCTCTAAGAATAGATGTACTTTAAAACATGATAGGTTGGCAAAAGCAGGGACAGTAGATATTTTGCGATAAAATTTTTATTCCCCCAAACTTCTCAGGTCACTTTATTGACTTAAAATACTTGCCTTGCTCTAACTCAGAGTTGTAGTCTCAGACACTTGTAAAATGTGCCACAGACTAGGAATCGGTAGCACACACCCCTGCTCTTAAGCCTATATATGTATAAAGGTAACTTGAAAGCACAGGTCTGGCTCAGATTTAGAGGGATTCATGTAAGCCATCTAGAGTTAGGGACAGATTCTTAGGAGAATACACCTAAAGTTGATCTTAAAATACAAATAGCAACTACTCTAAAAAAGAGAAAGATTATTCAACTGGATGAATCAATACAGCAAAGGCAGAGAAATGGAGGACATGCTACCTTTCAGGAGCTACAAGTAGCTTGGCATTACTGAAATGTAAAATGCAAGACAAAACGTTGCTAGAGATGAGGCTGTAGAGGAGCTTAAAACCTACTGGCATGTTAAAGATCTTGAAATTTAATTTCTTGCCCCTTTTTTTTTCAAATCGTGCCTTTTGTAACCTCTCCAAAGATATCGACAAAACAGCCCCACCTCTTATTCTAGCCCCACCTCTTATTCAAATAGAGCAGCTCAGTTTCTACTTGTTGGTTTTCATTCATACTGACAATTAATATTTTACCTAATCAAAGCTCGTTAAGGCTAAAACCAAAAATTCATACCTATATTGTCAACAATAAGAAACCAGACTTGTTTTTTAACCTGAGGATGATCATGATCAGATTTAATTGTAAGTGGATCTTTCTGGTAGTCTTTGCAGATTATGATTTCTTCTTTTTTTTTTATTTTATTATTTATTTCTTTATTTTTTTTATTATACTTTAAGTTCTAGGGTACATGTGCATAACGTGCAGGTTTGTTACATATGTATACTTGTGCCATGTTGCTGTGCTGCACCCATCAACTCGTCAGCACCCATCAACTCGTCATTTATATCAGGTATAACTCCCAATGCAATCCCTCCCCCCTCTTCCCTCCCCATAATATGCCCCTGGTGTGTGATGTTCCCCTTCCCAAGTCCAGATGATCTCATTGTTCAGTTCCCACCTATGAGTGAGAACATGCGGTGTTTGGTTTTCTGTTCTTGAGATAGTTTGCTGAGAATGATGGTTTCCAGCTGCATCCATGTCCCTACAAGGGACACAAACTCATCCTTTTTTATGGTTGCATAGTATTCCATGGTGTATATGTGCCACATTTTCTTAATCCAGTCTGTCACTGATGGACATTTGGGTTGATTCCAAGTCTTTGCTATTGTGAATAGTGCCACAATGAACATACGTGTGCATGTGTCTTCATAGCAGCATGATTTATAATCCTTTGGGTATATACCCAGTAATGGGATGGCTGGGTCATATGGTACTTCTAGTTCTAGATCCTTGAGGAATCGCCATACTGTTTTCCATAATGGTTGAACTAGTTTACAATCCCACCGACAGTGTAGAAGTGTTCCTGTTCCTCCACATCCTCTCCAGCACCTGTTGTTTCCTGACTTTTTAATGATTGCCATTGTAACTGGTGTGAGATGGTATCTCACTGTGGTTTTGATTTGCATTTCTCTGATGGCCAGTGATGACGAGCATTTTTTCATGTGTCTGTTGGCTGTATGCATGTCTTCTTTTGAGAAATGTCTGTTCATATCCTTTGCCCACTTTTTGATTCCTAATACCATAAAAACCCTAGAAGAAAATCTAAGTAATACCATTCAGGACATAGGCATGGCAAGGACTTCATGTCTAAAACACCAAAAGCAATGGCAACGAAAGCCAAAATTGACAAATGGGATCTAATTAAACTAAAGAGCTTCTGCACAGCAAAAGAAACTACCATCAGAGTGAACAGGCAACCTACAGAATGGGAGAACATTTTTGCAATCTACTCATCTGACAAAGGGCTAATATCCAGAACCTACAAAGAACTCAAACAAATTTACAAGAAAAAAGCAGATTATGATTTCAAGGTCAAGATTTGTGGCCAGGAGATAAGTTAGCAGTTGAGGCCTTGAATATTAAGTGACTTGCCTAAGTGGCCATAATTACAATAAAACATTAAGATTAATTTGCTAATTACTTAGTTTCTATAACTTTTTCTTTGATAAAAGATATGCCCCAATGAAATCATAATTAAGATGATTAATACACATTTTAATAGAGCATGTTTGTTTTTACAATTCTCAAATTATCTGCTCATCTAACCTGTGCCATATTAAGTGCTTGTCCTTGATTCCTCTATTCTTTATTCTTGATTGTCTGGGTGCTCCCTGGTCCTGCTCTGAAGGTTTCACTGATATGTGTTGTTGCCTGGGGCAATGAGCGAAACCAGACACATGTCTTCAGCATCACCACGCCAGCCTTGGTTCTTCATCTTCTGGCTCTGGGGTCCCAAAACAACAACAGGGAACAAGCCTGGATGTAAAAGTCCTTTTTAAGTCTCTAATTTCAGATTTGCTAATGTGCAAAACTAACTGAGATAATCAATCCTAGATAGAAAGGTAGAGGGAAAGATGCCACAGCTTTATAGGAAGGGCAACTAAGTCACATTGCAAAGGGGATGCATTAAAAATGGGAAGAATTTGTGGGGTTTTTTTTTTTTTTTTTTTTTTGCAATCTGCCACAAAGTATGTTTTGCCCAAATATGCCATATGAAATTACTTCTTTGCAAACTATCATAGTCTTTTCTATGTTGATTATGTATTAATTATACCTTAAATATTCCTTAATATATGGGCAGTAATATCACTAGTATGAAGGCATTCATAGTCACAGATTGACTTGATTTGACTTGAAATAGCTTGCCTTGGTTTCTTCACACTTTGTCCAGTACCTGCTGTGGCTTCCACAGTGGCTGCCCTTAAATCAAGAGTATCTACTTACTAGTTTTGGAACTAACTAACTGGATCTTGTTTAGACTGAACTCAGCCTTGACCTCATCAAATACTATATTCAAAACAATCGAAATAGCTGTCTTAAACTGACATTAAATATAAATTAGGTTATAAACATAATTCTTGGATATGATTTTGATATGTTTACTCATAATTTCATTATTGCATTCATACAATATGTTTTTAAAACTCAAACTGGCTTCTTTGCTAAGATTTTTAGTAAGTCTTTTAAATCCTCTGTTTTCAAATCATGCCTTCTAAATATATCTTCATCTAATTTTCTCCTTTTGTCCTCAGCCTTACTCATGAATCTATGCTAACTCTTCATAAGATTAGTAACTCAGGGAATGTTAAATCTAGAAAAAAATTGGGGTACAATATAATCCAAAGTCTTAATTTTTTATGAAGAAAGTAAAATTTAAGTAATTGGCTTATCCAAAGTCATACAGATACTTATAGGAGATGCAGAAATCTAACTTGCCTTTCCCATTTTTTCTTCTTCGGTATTTTTTTTTCTCTAAATCACCAGATGTTCTCTTTTATTTTCAATTGTAGGGCAAGAAGCAGTATTTGATCATGGCAAGGTAATGAAGGCACAGGAATCAAGAGGAAAGTAATACTTATTATTTAAGAAATAATACATCCCTTTGTTGAGTGATTTGTTGGTTAATATGTGTGTGTATGTGTGTGTGTGTGTGTGTGTGTGTATAATTTTCACTCAGTCTCTCAAGTAATCAACTGTATTCTCAGAACTCCGGTTTCCTAGTAGATGACGCTTCCAAGGCGTGAATAAATTTGATGCTTATTTTATTTGCAGGTTATACAATTATCCGTTGTTTTTAAGCCACTTATTTTAAGGTGTATATAATCACATTAGGAATCTTGTAGCATTTTCTAAACTCTTATATATTTTTTTGAACTCTAAAGCATCTGAATTTGGCCAAACACAACAAATCAGACTCTTTGTACTCCAGGCATTAATGCCCATCTCAGGTAATATACTTCAAAGTGTCTGTAGTCCAACTATTACCAAAAGCCTCACTGGAAAGGTGATAGTTGTGGGGAGTTATATTAAAAACATGTAGGTCATCTATCTCTCTAGATAATCTATGAGTTGTTAGATCAAGCTATATCAGTGAAAAGGAAAATGTTGCACCACCTAGTTTTGGAGCCTTGTATAACTTCATTCAATAGTTTGCATTTTAGTGAGATGGTAGATTTCTGGGAGAGTTACTACAAAACGTTTTCCTGCTGTATCCTGCCAGGTGAGTACTCATTGCTCATTATCTCCTATGTAGCTAAGTGCCTCCCCCTTTTTTGATGGGCTCTGTAAAAAAATAAAATTATTTTAGAGCTAACCGCAAGAAAAGAAAATAATGTAGTTGTTTGGAATGACTAATTAGAACCATGTAACTAAATATGCTTCCCTTTTTTACTTGGACTTTCAGGAAACAGAGTAAAATATATGACTCAGCTACACGATTTATGTAAGCTCTTAAGACTTCTTCAGTTGTGTATTGTTTCTCTCTCCCCAACTCAACCTATATTTCTGATCTACATTTCCATTCACCCAATTTAATATACTACTTTTAGTTTTGATTTCTATAAGCAATTCCAAATTTATTGTAAACAAGGACTTAAAGTGTGGGTTGAATGGATGAGCGAATGGATGCGTACATAAATGCATGTATTCTGAATAACGACCATAATAGTTTTCTTCTGTCATTTTTTCTTACGTCATTATACTATTCTTTTCCATGCAGGCTTATGGCATAGGTACTGTTATTTTAGACTAGGAAACTGGAGTTTAAAAGAGTTAAATTGCTCAAGTTTAGATCAGCAATAAAAAACAATAAACAAAATAATACTAAAGCTCAGGGGTACTAATTACCGTACAATCCTCTTTACATTGTGCCATGATCCTAATAAAATTTCTTGTGAATTAGAGATAAAGTCAGCTACTGAGGTTGAATTCTTTCAGTAACATAAGTTCTCTGCAGCACAGCAATTTTAATAGACAGTCAAGTCCATGGGTTTCTGTTTTTTGAACAGAATTAAGTAATATTTTAAAATTTTTGAAGATAATATGTCATATAATGTATATTTGACTTTTCAAGTTCATTAGCCAAAATTGAATTTATTTTGTTTTTCTCAACATGATAGTAGAAAAATATTCTACCAGTACAGTTTTTATTCTTAAAGAAGAGTACATTAAATTATTTTGTGATTCTTTGCAACATCCTGATTTAATTCTCTAATCTCTATTCTTTTAGATGGAAATTATGTCTTTTAATTGAGGCATCAAGTTTTTGTTGATTAATAATAATAATAATGGTGATGATTATGGTAAACAGTATTTATAAGTTTTTATATGCCAAGCATTTATTATGTATTTTCTCATTTAATCATTTCAAAGTATTAATAGATGTGATTGTTATTAAAAAAATAAAGTTCAAAATGGATATATAATGTTCTGAGGAGTTCACACTACTACACAGAAGAGCAAAGCTTTGAGTCTGCTCTAATCCCCATACTCAATATATTACTATATTAGGCTAACTCTAATCCCCATACTCAATATATTACTACTATAACAACAAATACGACTACTGCCACTTCTACCACCACCAGCAAACATTATATAATGCTTATTCCAGCCAGATAGTGTTTTAACAGATTCATGTACATAAACTTATTTAATTCTGAACATAATCTTAGATGGTTTCTCATTTTAGAAAAAATAGAGACTCAGGGAGCTAAACTTGTTCAAAATTTCAGTTATTCAATTATAGAACCCAGATTCTCTCCTAAACAATCTCATTTAAGAAGATATGGACTTGTCTACCATTTTACATTCTCTGTCTACTTGCAGTTATTTCTTCCCTGGTTTGCTTAACAATTGTTTATGTTGTGAATAATTTTCAGAAAGAAGTGCATTCTGATTTTATGAGATGGGGCCCATTTAAATCCCATCTGGTTTGTTTACTCCCAAATTCCTCATTTTGTTGTCTAGAGATATTGACTTTATTTGTAAATTTTGTAACAATCTCATGATACAGAGACCTGGAGGAAAGAAGAACTTGGAGATAGCTGTAGAGCTTAAGGCATATGTGTCTGACTTCGCATACTATTTTTTCATGGAAAAATACTCTCTGTAATTCTATGTGTGATTTATTTTGCTCAATTTTTAAGGCCATACTCCATGTATGATCCTTTTACTGTTCTGATGAATTTAGTTTGATATTATTGTGTTGGAGAATTTTTGCATCGGTATTCATTGGGAATATTAGCCTATGGTTTTCTTTTCTTCTAGTGTCCTAATCTGTCCTTAGCATAAGAGTAATTCTAGCCTCATAAAATCATTTTGGAAGTACTCTGTCCTCTTCACCTTTTTGGAAAAATTTGAGAAGGATTGGCATTAATTCTCCTTTAATGCTTGGCAGAATTCACCAGTGACACCATCTTGTCCTGGGCTTTTCTTTATTGGAAAGTTTTTGATTATTGATATGCTTACTAATTATTAGTCTGTTCATGTTTTTTATTTTTTCATTATTTATTATTGGTAAGTGGTATGCTTCTAGAAATTTGTCTATTCTAGATTATCCAATTTGTTTGTATATGATTGCTTTTAGTTTTATGATTATTTCTGTGGTATCCATTTTAAATGCTTCTTTCATTTTACATTTTTATTTATCTGAGTGTTCTCTTTTTTTTTCTTGGTTAGTCTATATAAAGGTTTGTCAATTTTGTTTACCATCTGTAAAAAGAAAACTGTTCTATAATTTCTATTGCCTTTCAAGTCTTTATTTATTTATGCTCTTTTCTTTATTATTTCCTTCCTTCTGCTAATGTTGGGCTTAGTATCTTCTTCTTTTTCCAGTTCTCTGAGGTGTGAAATTAGGTTGTGAGCTTGAGATTCTTCTTTTTTCATAAAGTAGGTATTTATCACTATCAGCCACTGTCTCAGAACTGCTTTTGTCGCATCCTGTAAGTTTTGGTATGTTGTAACTCCAATTTTATTTGTCTTGAGGTACTTTTAGATTTTCTCCTTGATTTCGTTTATGATCAATTGGTTGCTAAGGGGTATACTTTTTAATTTCTACATATTTGTAAATTTTCCAATTTTCATCCTGCTATTGATTTCTAATTTCATTCCTTTGTGGTTGAAACCTATACTTGATATGATTTCAATTTTCTTAAATTTGTTAGACTAGTTTTATGGTCCAACATATAATCTATCTGCTTTTGGATGGAATATTCTGTACCTGTATTCTAGGTCCGTTTGATCTATAATGTTATTCAAATCCAGCATTTCCTCATTGATTTTCTGTCTAGATGACTTTTCTATTGTTGGAAAGTGGGGTATGGAAATTACCTACTATTCTTATGTTCTTACCTATTTCTCCCTTCAGTTCTATTAGTATTTGCTTTATTTATTTAGGTGCTTCGGTGTTTTGTGTGTGTGTGTGTGTGTGTGTGTGTGTGTGTGTTTGTGTGTGTGTGTGTGTATCATTGTATCCTCTTGGCGAATTGACCCCTTTATTATATAGTGACCTTATTTGTCTTTGTGACAAGTTTTGATTAAAGGTTTAATTGTTTTAAATATAGCCACCACTGCTCTCCTTTGGTTATCATTTGTGGGGAATATTTTTTCCATCCCCTCACTTTTACTCTGTGTATGTTCTTAAAGCTAAGGTGAGTCTCTTGTAGGAAGTATATTGTTGTATCTTGGTTTTTTATCCATTCAGCCACTTTGTAACTTTTGATTGAGAATTTAATCCATTTACATTTAATTATTGGTTGGTGAGTACTTACTATTTCCATTTTGTTGTTTTCTGACTGTTTTGTGAGACCCCAGGTCTGACTGCTCAAGGCTGCTTTAGGTGTCTGCTTCCTGTATTCCAATTCAGCACTCCTTGGCCACCTCAGTTGTGGCTCAAGTGGCTAAGATGAGACTCAAGCTGCTGCTCCAGTGAAAACAGGTAGTAAACCTTGGCGTACATGGTGCTAATTCTGCAGACATATAAACTGCACAAGTTGTGGAGTCATGGCTTCCTCTACCTATATTTCCAAAGGATTTCTTGGAGAGTCTTGGAACCACGGCAGAACCCTGTCACAGGGGTGGAGCTGTCACAGATAGCCTTCACTAGAGCAAGGCTTACTGGAGTTGTGGGTACAGGGCTGCCCATGAAACTCCATAACTGCAAAACCTCCAGCATGCCATGCCATGCCAGCCTGGCAGAGCTTCAGGGACCCAACTCCAAACCATGAGAGCAGTATAGGCTGCACCTAGAAAAGCTATGGGGACAAGGCTACCCTGAGCTTTGGGGACCCAATCCCTGCCCAGTTGTGTCTGGAAGGAGAGACATGTAGTCAAAGAAGACTATTCTCAAGCTTCAAGATTTAATACTGTTTGCCCTGCTGGGTGTGGACTTACTGGAATTTATTATTCCTTTCTTCTTACCCATTTTTCATTTGGAATGGGACTGCCTACCCTCTGCCTGTCCCACCATTGTATTTTGGAAGCACTTAACTTGTTTGATTTCACAGTCTCACAGCTGAAGGGAAATTTGCCTCAGGATGTATTGTGCCTTGAGCAAGGTTTCACTCCTGTATGATTTAGATGAGACAATAGAATTTAAATTTAGTGCTGGAATGAGTGAAGACTTGGGGCTGTTTGGATGGAATTTAATGTATTTTGTATGTGAGAAGAAAATTAATTTTGGGGGTGGGGGCAGTGACAGAATACTATGACTTGAAGGATTTTTTTCCCTTTCTAAAATTTATATTGCAATTCAATCCTTGATGTATCAGTATCGGGAGTTGTGGCCTTTGGTAGTAGATTGAGGAATTAGGGATTAGGTGCTCTCGTAAAATAACTTGACAGAGTTACAGAGTTAGTTTGCCCCTTTTTGCCCTTCTGCCTTCCACCTTGTGAGGTAACAGTGTTCACCTCCAGAGGACACACAATATACTATCTTGAAAGCGGAGAGCAGCCTTCACTAAATGCAGTAATCTTGATCTTGAGCTTTCCAGACTCCAAAACTGTGAGCAATAAACTTCTATTCTTTATAAATTACCCAGTCTGGGATAATATTCTGCTATGGAAGCCCAAATGTACTAAGAGAATCCATTAACAAATTATAGTGTCTTAGTCTCTTTGGGTTGCTATAACAAAATACCTTACACAGGATAAGTTATAAGCAACAGAAATTTATTGCTGAAAGCTGTGGAGGCTAGGAATTTCAAGATTAAGATGGTAGCATATTTGGTGTCTGGTAAGGGCCTGCTCCTCATAGATGGTGCCTTCTGTATGTGCTCACATGTTTAATGGGGCACACATTTCTTCTGCCTCTTTTATAAAGGCATTAATCTCATTCATGAGGGCAGAGCTATCCTAAAATGTCCAACTTGTTAATACTGTCACATAGATGATTAAATTTTAACATAATGAAGTTTTGGGGACATATTCAGAGTGTGACATGTAGCTATTATTTTTAATAATTTTGCCTTTAATGTTTTTTACTGGATTTAATAAGACCCACCATTATGCTATTAAAGTATTCTGAATTTAACAACATATTTAACTTTACCAATGAGTTTTATATTGTCATATATTTTTATGTTATCACTTAGCATTTTTTGGTTTCAAATTGAAGACTGCCTTTTAATATATTTTGTAAGGTAGCCCTATTGGTGATAAACTTCCTTAGCTTTTGTTTTTCTGGGAATGAACTTATCTTTCCTTCATATCTGAAACACAATTTTATACAAAAAGCCAACATTATTATTGGCGGGCATTTTTTCTTCTTTCAGCACTGTGAAAATATCATCTCATTCCCTCCTGACCTACAAGACTTCTACAGAGAAATCCACTCATAGACTTAAGGGTGTTCCCTTGTGTGTAACAAATTGCTTTGCTCTTGCGGCTTTCACAATGTTCTCTGCCTTTTGACAATTTGATTATAATGTGTCCTCGGATAATGTTGCTTGCAGTCCTTTGAGCTTCGAAAATCTGGATATGCCTGTTCCTTTCAAGATTTGAGAAGTTTTCAGCCATTATTATTTTTTTTATTTTTTAAAAAATAAGCTTTCCTTACCTTTATTTCCCTCTTCTCTTTAACTTTCATAATGTATATATATTTTTTGAGGATGTCCCAAAGGTCCTATGTGCTTTCTTCACTGCTTTTAATTATTTTTTCCTTTTTGTTCCTCTAACTGGGTATTTTCAATGACCTGTCTTTGAGTTTGCATATTCATTCTTTTGCATGTTAAAGTCAGCTGTCAGTTCACTATTAAATGTTTTTAGTTCTGGCAAGGTATTCTCCCTCTCACGGATTTCTGTTTACTTCCTTTCTACGGTTTCTATTTCATTATTAAATTTCTCATTTTGTTCATTCATTGTTTTCTAGATTTGGTTTAGTTGTTTTATCTGTGTCTCTTGTATTGCACTCAGCTTCTGTAAGATAATTATTCTGAATTATTTCTCAGTTAATTCATACATCTTTATTTCTTTGGGGTTGGTTACTGGGTCTTTGTTTTCTTTGGTAGTGTCAGTTTTGCCAGTCTCTTTGTGATCCATGTAGCCTTGCAATGGTGTTTTAATTTTGCATGTGGAGGAGATAACCCATATTCCAGATTTTATAGCTTGCTTTTGGCAAGTAAAGGCCTTCTCAGGTTGAGTGAGTGGGTTGACGGGATTACTGTACGGACTGTAGTCAAATAGGGTTACAACTGATTATGTGGCTATTGCAGGGTAGGCAGAGGGGTCTGTGGTTGTGACCAGGGGCTTGGGCGAGTGTCAATTATGTCTTATTTCTGGAAAGGCCAGCCTGCCTTTTGCACCTTGGTCAGTAGAAATGATATGTAACACTTGATATGTACACTTCAGGGTCTGCAGTTAAGTCCACAGATAGCCGGCCTGTTACCACATGTACAGATAGTGTGGCTACTGCCAGATCCCTGGGAGGGTTCCTGCCAATTCATTGGGAATATTCCTGGGCAGGCAGCATTGACCCTGGACCATGACTAAAAGGGGCTAATACTGAATCACAGGGGGCTGCTTTAGGATCTGCAGTCAGATCCCAAGATGCCTCCTTGGGCTCCCTGGACAGGCAGGACTGTTCCTGGACCTGAAGCCAAATTACTGGGCCACCTCAAGGTCCACAGTAAGGACCTTCTGTTATCTGAGGTACAATGGGTGTGACTTCTCTCAGTGTCCTTAGTGGAATGCACTGGTGGAAGCATCAATGTCAAATGAAACCACAGAGTCCACAGGAGGACAGGACTATTTCTGGGTCTGTTTCCAGGACATAGTCAATAAGCCTGTCACTTAGGCTTCGGCTGCCTTCTCAAAATGACCTTCCTCAGTCTTGGGCTCCACTGGGATTTTGCAACCTCCTACCTGGATCCTAAAGCTCCTACAAAGGCACTTTTGTCCCTTGATGTCTGTCAAATTATGGTTACTACATGAGGATACAAGATGAGGGCTTCCTATTTCACCTTGCTGATGTCAAAAGCCTGTAATTGTCTTATATATTCCATCTCTATAACTCCATCAGCTAACGCTCAACATCTTGCTTTCAACTGTCAAATGTATGTTAGAGAACTCAAGACAAAAACAGTCTATTAAATTTACCCAGGCATTTCCTAATTCTGTTGCTGTTTATTCCTGATTTTCCAAGTGTCTTTCTGTATACTTTCCTTATTCTCTAAATAATTTTCTTTGGCAATTCTCTTAAAATAGGTGTGATAGCCACAAATTATTTTAGTTTTACTCTACCTGAGAATGTTATTTCACTTTCACCCTGAAGGATATTTTCAGGATAAAGAATTTTGAGGTGACAATTATTTTCTTTCAACACTTTCAAAATATTGTGCCATTTCCTTCTAGTCTCCATGAGAAATATCCCGTTAGTTGAATCCTTATTTTCCTATTGGTAATATGTCATTTTTCTGGATGCTTTCAAGATTTTGTTGTTTTTTTTTGTTTCACTACTTTTATTATGATGTGTCTATGCATTACTTTCCTTGAGGCTATTCTGTTTACAGTTCTCTGAACCAATTGGACATATAAGTTTATGCATTTGCTGAAATTAGTAGGTTTTCAGCCATCATTTCTTCAAAAGTTTTTTTTTAACACTATGCTCTTTTTATTCCCCTCTTTCTGGAACCCTAATGACACATATTTTAGACCATATTATTCAATTGTTTCCTGATGTTCTGTTTATTTCTTAAAATCGTTATTTTCTTTGTTCAGATTCAATAAGGTTTATTGATATATCTTCAGATTCACATATTATCTTCATTTTGCTATTGTGTTCTTCCAGTGAATTTTCTATTTTGGTTAGTGTATTTTTCAGTTGGTGACTTACCATTTGAGCTTTCTTTATATTATATTTTTGCTATGACATTCTATTTTAAGTTTGTTCCAAAGTTGCTCACTCAGCATTTCTTTAAAAGCTGCCTTAAAGTCTTTATTACATAACTCCAACATCTGTATCACTTCATCATTGGCATGTGTTGGTTATCTTTTGGTGTGTAAGTTGAGATTTTCATGATTCTTTATATTCTGCTGAGTAATTTTGAATTATATCTTAGACGTTTTGAATATTATATTATGAGTCTCTGGGTTCTTTTTAAATCCTGTGGATAACGTTGATATTTTTGCAGGCACTTGTCATGTTTTGGTTGAGGCCAGAATGTCCAACTCAACTACATGGGCTATGTTCAAATGTTAGCTCAATGGTTAAAGTTTGCCCTGCTATATACATTGGTCCCCCCATGTGTGGCACCCAGAGTTCAGCCTGGAAACTGTGTGGCGTATGCACATTAGCTCAATTCTCTAATTTGTATGCCAATTAGGATCAGATTCATGCATTTGTAGGTCAGGGCTTACTTTGAGTTTTTTGGCTTTGGGCAGCTGGATGTGTTTTATGTTGCAATCAGAGAAAGAATATAAAAGAAAGAGAACATGTTTGGTTTTGTGTAATGAGAAGTCTAACAAGTTAAATTCAGGACAGGAAAGCACGAGAACATGAGTTCAGAAGAGACATCAAAGAGGAAATATCCATTAAGCATTTGGAATTAAAAATCTATATCACAGGAGAAATCACAGTGTTACTTCTATCCTCAAGGAAGCTAAATTCCTAGAAATGTAAAGAGCAGTCTTTTATACCCAACCCTCCATGTTAAAATCTGTGATTTGGAGGAAATATTTTGTGTGCATCAAGTGACTAATTTGCAAATGGCAGCAGTAATACATTTTTGAATACCCTTTTAGATCTTAATGAGAGGTTTTGTATGTGTGCCAATAATAATTAATACATATTTCCTTGACTCACCACCCTTTGGGGAAAAGAAATATCCTGTCCTATTACAGCTATGTTACTGCTATGCCTTTAAACCAAATGGTGCATATCTTTGTAAAGCCTGTAGGAGTTACTGATTATGAATCTCAAGGGCTCTTGTTCAAATCTGGCTTCTTTGAAGTGCAGGACATACACACACACACAGCAGGCGTAGATATTGGATGGAGACCCTGCTGAGTGGTTAAGTCTCTGCTTGCTGTGTCTAAACCATTTGGCAGGCACAACAATCTTCTTTTCCTTCACAAGCCTAAATTTGTCCCATTTGGCAAACAAATAGTAGACCTCCATCAATGCATAAAATCATCCAATCATGGTTATTGGCAACTAAAAAATTATAGAAGGGTGTGAATCAATTTAGTATCTTGTATTTCACTTCAAATCATTGAATGCCTATCTCATTTATCTTTTAGTATATATTGAAAAGATTATATATCAATGATGGATGAACATCCTAACTAATAATGTCTAGTATATTTTGGCAATAAATAATTTCAAAACCTAAGATATCTTACTTGGCCCTATGCATTTCTGTATAGAAGGTAGGAAAGTCACCCTGAACAGTGATGCAAAAATTACTGTTTATTTTTGAAATAGAAACCTGACCATATTTCTCCCTTGCCCATAAAAATTCAATTGCATATCCAATATTTGATAAAATCCATGTTTCTTTATATGGTATATAATTTTGATGCTCAAAATATGAACATCATTACTTGTGAGCTTGTTAGAAATGCGGACTATCAGGCTCTTCCCCAGACTTTTCTAGTCAGAATTTTCATTGGAATAAACACCTCAAGTAACTTTCACGGACATTAAAATTTGAGAAGCACTACTATATGTGATTCTTTAGAATGTTCCCCCAATCTGATACTTCTTTCCTTATATCTAGGATTCTTTCATCATGTTCACCAGACTAGCCTGAATATTCTAAAGCCCAGCCACAGTAATACCATCTTTCTCTGAACTTTTCCCTTTTCTTTGCCTAGGTCTTATTATCAATTCCTTCCTCAAGTGGCAATCTACATTTTTATGCCAAGTTCAAATGTCACTTCAATTTAATCTAAAAGAACTATTCTCTTCAGTTTCTGGACCAAAGGAACCAAAAAGAAAACTCTAGCACTCTTTCTTACCTCTATTGTTGCTATAATATTGTAGTTATGGATAAAGGAGGCAGTATGGCATGATGTTTAAAAATGGTGCTCTAGTGTCAAACAGTCCTAACTTTGAATCACTGCATTTATTAACTAGTGGACTTTGGAAAAGTCATTAAAATCTATGTTTTAGTCATTTTGTTTACAATATGCAAATAGTAATGGTACATATGTCATTAAGTTGTTATTGTATTTGAATTATATTATGAATGCAGGGCACAGATGCATATGTGCTAATTTTCCCCATGACTATGAATTTACCTGTTTGTTTTCTCACTAGACTATGTAGATTAGGAGTTCTTTAAGGGCAAAGAGTATATGTTAGTCATTCTGTTAACAGTTCCCACTCTGCTCCTACCATGTAGTAAGCATTTAAAAAGCAAGGAAAATGAGATGCAATGCTTGCCCAAAACTACATTGCAAAGTTATGAATAGCATCAAAGCTAGAATTCATGTCTACATACTTCTAACGTGCACTCATCCCTCTGCCTGTTTCCTATACACTGTGCCTACATATATATGCATATATAGTCACACAGAAATGCTGTATATACTTTCCAAAAGTTTAAGGCACGTACTTTAGAACTTTCTCCAGAAAAATAGACATTGAACATATTTTAATGAACTACTCACCATATTGGCTGTGGTGAGAAGTAAACATAGTTCCATAAGAAACATGAAAGACTACTAATTTAAACAAAATCCAGCCAAATCTTCTGAAATAACTAAGAATCAAGCTATCAATGTAGCTCATACATGGCTTCATGTGCTATGTAATTTCCAGTGGGACAGTGGAAAGTTTTGGTTTAAGATTTCAGAGACGAGAAAATAAAGACAGTAAGAATGAGATCAGGGTAAAAGAAAATTAGAACAAAAAAGAAGTGATCCTAAGACACGGTGATTATTTTAATACTCATCTTGTGGTCTGACAAGAAATGCTGTTAAACTAGTTTGGACAGCCTTACTGGTAGGCAATTATTTTTCTCTCTCATGCAGACCTCTATTTGTACTTGGAAATTTCATGATCATTTCTATTAGACAGTGGGAAAGAGAATTAAAGAGGAAAGTAAGGTCAGACATGTTGACTTACACCAGTAATGCCATCACTTTTCGAGACTGAGGTGAATGGATCACTTGAGTTGAGGAGTTTGAGACCAGCCTGGGCAATAGGGTGAAACCCCATCTCTAAAAAAATACAAAAATTAGATGTCCATGGTAGCACATGCCTGTAGACCCATTTACTCAGGAGGCTGAGGTGGGAGAGTTCCTTGAGCCTAGGAGATCAAGGCTACAGTGAGCTGAGATCATGCCACTGCACTCCAGCCTGAGCAACAGAGTAAGACCCTGTCATTAAAAAAAAGAAAAAAAAAAAAGATGAAAGTAAAAATAAGTTGACTACTTGTTCATAGTTCTTAGAAAATGCCTACATATAGGATGTAAAAATTTTATTGGCTAAAATTGGATTTCCTGATAAAACCTCACTGTCCAGCCCCAGCACCTGCTACGGACGAAGGAGAATTCATTCTTTTCATGAAGATTATTGTTTCTGCTTAGTATTAACATATTATGAATTAAAGTGCTCTTAATCAAGGAGTTCAAGCATAAATGACGTTTTCACAGCAGCTGGTTATGCTTGAATTTTAGCTCCTCTTTCTCAGTAAGATATTTTAGCAATACAACTCAAAACTGAGAGAATAATAGCTTGCATTTATTAAGCATTTGCTAGAAACCAAAAGTGACTTGTGTTCCACTGATCTTCTCTAGACAGAGCTAATGTAAGCTTTCTTGTTGTTTTTAAAGAAAAAAAATGACATGAGCTCATACGGGTAATTCCCATTCAAATTCAGGATCATGGACTTCCATTTAATCTCCCCAATTCCGTACATCTTTCTTCCAGAGTGAGAAATCCAAGAACCCAGCAACGCTTCATAATTATTCATTCATTTTATTTCACTTTGCACACATAACATTTTCAGAATAATAATGCTAACACTACTATCTATAATATAAATACTAAAAATAGTTTAATAGTTTTTATTCTATTATTTTCATTCTCAGAATGTACAGTCAAATTACCATGGCTTAAAATCATTTGAAATAACTTCATTCTATGTAGCTATGCCAGTAACTTGAAAGATAGGTTTATTTATTTAACTGTGCTATTATTTTGCAGATTTACTTTATATACTTAGCTTTGTTTTAAAATTATTTGAAAGGTTTATATGGTTCCAGAGTCAAATCTACAAATAATTCAATTTAGAGAAGTCTAAATTCTTTTCAAAATCCAGCTATCTGTTCTCCTCTATAAGCAACTAGTTTCTCCTCAATAGAAAACCATTTCAATTTTTGACTTTAATTTTTCCTACTTTAAAAACAAATAAGCAATGCCTACCCCACACAAGACACATATTTGTAATCTTGCCTTTTGTAAACAGTAGCTTATTATATCCACCTGGTGTATCTTGTTTTGTTGACCCTTCTATACTTGATTTTCTACAGTACATAAAAAAGAATTTAACTCCTATTAATAGGTAGATGTAGGCATTAGATAAAATAACTTGCAGAAACCGGATTTAATAGTAATTTAGTGACTGTTAGTAAAAGCTGAATATGAAGTAAGATTTTTGACATTCTTATGTGAAATTAGAAGGGATAAGTAGTAACCTTGTCTTCATATTTGGTGTGTGGTCTTGACAAGCGTGACAAGGGCTACAGGGTATAGCTTCATCTGATAAAATTGAAAATTCTTGGGGAACCAATCAATCCAACTGTGAATTTTACAAACCATATGGAAGTAGATCAAAAGAATAGCACATAATCTTCTATATGTTTTTTACAGTGCTTCTCCTGGCCAAATCATAACCTAAAAACTGGCAAGACATGCATCGTGAAGAATCATTAGACTAGAGCTGGTTTCTTGACATTAAAATGAATCTTGTAATATTTTCAAACAACTGTGCCTCTATCCCAAGGACATCACTGGCATTCCCCAAGCATTAGATTTTAAGTGTTTATAGCATCCTTGTTTCTAATAGAGTGGGAGGGAGAGAGGGAGAGAGAAAAGAGAGGAAGGATGAGAACACAGAAAAAGGGCGGAAATGAGACAACGGAAAATGCATTGGTTACTACTGTGGGCAACACATCTCATTCATTTATTTATTGACCAAATAATGTTCATTGTGGCCTTAGAATCAGGAACTAAGTCTGATAATACATAAATGTTTCCTTCACTGTCTTTGCATTTGTCTACTATTCTGACTTGACTATTTGCCCCTAGATTTATATATGTATGTATCACTTTATTTCTGTGGTAGACATAATAATACAGCCCACACCAAAGATGCTCAGGGTCTAATTCCTGGACCCTGTGAATATTTTACTATACATGGAAAAAGGAATTTTGGAGATGTGATTAACATTAAGGATTTTGAAAAGGGGAGAATAGCATATAAAGATGTGATGTTGGAAATAGAATAAGAGAAATGTGAGAAGAGACTTGACTCATTGGCTTTAAAGATAGATAACAGACACCATGCACCAAAGAATGTGGACAACCCCTAGAGGTGGAAAAGGCAAAGAGACCTATTTTTCCTCGAGGACCTCAATACAGCCCTGCCGATATCTTACTTTTAGTCCAGTGATACCCATGTCAGACTTGTGACCTGTAAGATAATAACTTTCTGTTGTTTTAAGTCACCGTGTGGCAATTTGTTATAGTGACATTAGAAAACTAATATAATTTTTTTTCAGATCTCTGAATAACGTCACTTTTGTAAATAGCGTTTTTGTAATTTATCTATCTACAGCAATCACCAATGACTCTCTATTCCCTTGCCCCATTTGTTTTTCTTCCTAACAACTAGTATATCTGAGATTATATAATCAGTTTATTGCTTTTCTCCCCCCAGCAACAGAAGGTAAGCTCAATGAAGGCAGATTTGTTTTTTATCTTAGGCACCCCCAGTAACTACAAAAATGCCTGGCATACACTAAGTAGCACCCCAAAATTATTTATTGTATGAATGAGTGAATGACTTTCAATTCCATAAAATCAGTTAGTCATGTTAAATAAGAGAAACCACCTAATCCGAGGGTTCTGGAGGGTGTTTTGGGTCAGTAAATGTTAAACTGAATTAGGCATTTTTATATGTATTTATATGCTTGTCTCCCACAATGGCTTACAAAGCTGATGGCAGAAACTTGGTTGTATCTGTCCCTGGATCTGCAGTCCATAGTAGGGGCAATTTGGGGGGCAGTCATGGAGGAGGTGGATAAATGTTAATTTTTAGCTGAACATTACTGCCTTAACCTGATGTGAAATAGCTATGGGTTTTTCTGCTACCGGTGAGAGAAAAGCTGATGGAAATAATTAGAATTTTCCCCCAGAATAACCAAAAATACAATTATATGAAAGTCAATACATTTTTTAAAAGGAATAAAAAAGTACTCTTCATTTGGAAGAGCACTTTTTTTTTTCTTTTCTGCTTGAAAACACCGAAGATATTTGTTTTGATATTTTTAAAGGGAAGGAATCCAAGTAGTTCATAAAAGTGAAAGAAGTAAAACTAGGGCTGTCAAGACAAGACTTGAAAATATAGACTGACTCCCTAATAACTACCTGGATAACAGTTTTATAGAACAGTTGTCAATAGGTTTACCTTCCCCCCCCCCCCCCCCCCCCCGTAAGGTGTTTGGGATTGCTGTGACCTAATTTTGGACCCTGCTGGGATGTGTGTGTTAAGCAGTTATTTTTGCAGTTTTCTTCCATCACATCGCAGTCTCGATGTTACTGATGGACTAAACGATGGGGTCTGTGTATAAGCTATGGTAAATGAGTTCTCTCCTCCACCTCCTCCTCATTACTTCTCTTCTTGTTCTTTTCTTATCTCCTGTTTACTATCATTTCTATGCTCCATATTAGGTAGTGTGCTTGTTAATTCTGCCAGAAGGGAGCTTGTCTATTTTTACCATGCATGACAGTCATTAGCAAAATTAACTGATTTGTATTGACTTGACACTGTTTTGTTAATTGTGTGCTTTGTGACTTATGTTCTCTCATGGCACCATGTGGCTGTTCTTGGGTCTGCGCTATTTTTATTCACATACAAAACAAAAAAGATAAAAACATCAGTCAAATTCCTTCAAATGTGTAACATAGATCATCATTTCCAAGTCATTTGGGGGATTATATACATTTACAACTATGTTGCAGTTATTCTGATTTTGTCTTTTTATACTGTTTATTTTGTAATTATTTTATTAGTTTCAGAATCTGTAAAACTAAATTCTTATCTCTAGAATGTCATGATAATAGAAAGTTTAAGTGAGCATTTCATTTTAGTGGATAAATGGATAGTCTCTTAAATGTGCTCACAGGAGAACATCTTGAGTGTCAAGGTAATTCCTGGAACTTGAAAAAATACCATTTTTAAAGAAACAAAACCTGAATTTAAAGATCTTAAAATAATGAAAAATTTCCCATATGGTATCATACATTATTTTCACACAATATGTAAAAAAAAATTCCCATTAAAACATAAGTTAGGTCATATTCTTGTGCCCAAACCCCCAGTGGCTGACCCTTTATTGAGAGTAAGAGTCTAAATGACTTTGAATGATGTCTGCCCACACTTCTCACATCCATTGTGTGTCTATCTGCTCTTGTTTGCTACCAGTCACTTACGTTCTCACCCCAGCCACACTGACCTCATGGGTATTCCTTGAATATACCAATCTGGATCTCATGTTAGGTTATATATATTTTCTATTCTTGCTGGGTAGAATATTCTTCACCAAGATATTTTCTCACACTCACTTATTTCCAGATAGTTATTTGATTATTTTTAGATTTTCACTATTATGAATAATACTGTTATGAACATTTATGTACAGGTTATTTTGTGGACATATCTATATATTATCATTTCTCATGGGTAAATATGTAGAAGTAAAATTGATGATTTATATAATAATTCTATATTTAACCATTTTTAAAGAAGCTATTTATTTTGAGGTAGTAGTAGATTTATATACAGTTGTAAGAAATACTGCAGAGATACCCCATGTACTCTATTTAGCCAGTTTTTCCAGTGTTAACATTTTGCAAAACAACTACAGAAGAACAATATTACAACTGTGAAATTGACATTAATACAATGCATTAATTTTATTCAGATTTAACCTGCTTTAAAGTATTCTGTGTGTGTGTGTGTGTACTTCTTTGTAATCTACCACTACAGTCGTGTGTGTGTGTGTGTGTATGTTTACTTCTCTGTAATCTACCACTACAGTCAAGATAAAAAACAGTTCCATCACCACAAAGATCCTTTTTTATCCTTTTACAGCCACAGCCACCTCCCTTCCCCAACACCAACCCTTATCTGATCCCTAACAACCACTAATATGTTATTCATCTAAATAACATGTTCAAGAATGTTACATAAATTCATGAAGTATATATATATTATTGATATCGCCTTTTTCCTCTGTATAATTCCCTAAAGATTCATCCAAGTTATTGCTTGTGTCAATAGTTTGTTCCCTGTTATTGCTAATTAGCATTCCATTGTATGGGAATACCACAATTTGTTTAACCATTCACCTGTACAAGGACATCTGAGTTGTTTCCAATTTTTGGCTGTTATAAGTAAAACTGCTATAATTCTTTTTATTTATTTACTCTTTTTTGAGACGAACTCTCGCTCTATTGCCCATGCTGGGGTGCAGTCTTAGCTCACTGCAACCTCTGCCTCCTGGGTTCAAGTGATTCTTCTGCCTCAGTCTCTCGAGTAGCTGGGATTACAGGTGCCCGCCAACACACCCGGCTACTATTTTGTGTTTTTACTAGAGATGGGGTTTCACCACATTGACCAGGCTGGTCTTGAACTCCTGACCTCATGATTCGCCTGCCTTGGCCTCCCAAAGCGCTGGGATTACAGGCGTGAGGCACCGCACCTGGCCTGCTGTGACTGTTATCATGTGTACACAGTTTTCACTTCTGCGGGACAGATGCCTAAGGGTACAATTGTTTAATCACATAGTAATTGAGTGTTTAGTTTTATAAGAAATGCCAAATTGTTTTTTTTTCAATATTGGCCTTACAATATTGCATTCATATAGGTAGTATATGAGTAATTCAATTTCTCTATATCCTCTCCAGCATTTAGTTTTTAATTTAGCCATTCATGCGGGTAAGCTACTATATCTGGTTGTTGTGTTAATTTGCATTTGCCTAAAGGTAATGTTGAACATCACTTCCTTTGCTTATTTGCCATCTGTATATCGATAAAATATCAGCACATTTTCTATTTGGAGTGTTTGATTATTTTAAGGTTGATTTTTGAGAGGTCTTACATATTCTAGGTAACAGTCCTTTTTTTGGTAATGTGTGTTTTTTTTTCCTGGTCCCTAATTTATTCTTTCCACCCTCTTAATAGAGTCTTTGGCAGAGCAAATGTTTTAAATTTTGATGAGATTCAGATAATCAGTTCTTCAATTTATGGATGATGCTTCTGGTGTCCAGTCTCAGAACTCATTGCCAAGCCCTAAAACTTGAAGATTTTCTTCATTTTGTTCCCTAAAACTTTTATAGTTTTTGTTTTACATTTATTTATTTGTTTTTTAATTTATCTATTTATTTTATTATACTGTAAGTCCTGGGATACATGTGCAGAACATGCAGGTTTGTTATATTGGTATCCACGTGCCATGGTGGTTCGCTGCCCCCATCAACCCATCTCTGCATTAGGTATTTCTCCCAATGCTATTCCTCTCCTAGCCCCCCACCCTCTGACAGGCCTGGTGTGTGATGTTCCCCTCCCTGTGTCCATTTGTTCTCATTGTTCAACTCCTGCTTATAAGTGAGAACATGTAGTGTTCGGTTTTCTGTTCCTATGTTAGTTTTCTGAGAATTATGGTATCCAGCTTTATCCATGTCCCTGCAAAGAATATGAACTCATCCTTTTCATGGCTGCATAGTATTCCATGGTGTATATGTGCCACATTTTCTTCATCCAGTCTATCATTGATGGGCATTTGGATTGGTTCCAAGTCTTTGCTATTGTGAATAGTGCTTCAATAAACATATGTGTGCTGTGTCCTTATAGTGGAATGATTTATCATCCTTTGGTTATATACCCAGTAATAGGATTGCTGGGTCAAATGGTATTTCTGGTTCTAGATCCTTGAGGAATTGCCACACTGTCTTCCACACTGGTTGAACTAATTTCTGTCTTCCACATTGGTTGAACTAATTTATGCTCCCACCAACAGTGTAAAAGCATTCCTGTTTCTCCACATACTCTCCAGCATCTGTTGTTTCCTGACTTTTTAGTGATTGCCATTGTAACTGGTGTGAGATGGTATCTCATTGTGGTTTTGATTTGCATTTCTCTAATGACCAGTGATGATGAGCTTTTTTTCATATGTTTGTTGGCTGCATAAATGTCTTCTTTTGAGTAGTGTCTGTTCATATCCTTCGCCCACTTTTTGATGGGGTTGTTTTTTTCTTGTACATTTGTTGAACTTCCTTGTAGATCCTGGACATTATCCCTTTGTCCGATGGGTAGATTGCAAAAATTTTCTCCCATTCTGTAGGTTGCCTGTTCACTGTGATGGTAGTTTCTTTTGCTGTGCAGAAGTTCTTTAGTTTAATTAGATCCCATTTGTCAATTTGGGCTTTTGTTGCCATTGCTTTTGTTGTTTTAGTCATGAAGTCTTTGCCCATGTCTATATCCCGAATGGTACTACCTAGGATTTCTTCTAGGGTTTTTTATGGTTTTAGGTCCAACATTTAAGTCTTTATTCCATCTTGAGTTAATTTTTTTATAAGGTGTAAGGAAGGGTCCAGTTTTGGTTTTCTGCATATGGCTAGCCAGTTTTCCCTGAACCATTTATTAAATAGGAAGTCCTTTCCCAATTGCTTGTTTTTGTCAGGTTTGTCAAAGATTAGATGTTTGTAAATGTGTGGAGTTATTTCTGAGGGCTCTGTTCTATTCCATTGGTCGATATATCGTTTTGGTACCAGTACCATGGTGTTTTGGTTACTGTAGCCTTAATTCAGGTAGCATGATGCCTCCAACTTTGTTCTTTTTGCTTAGGATTGTCTTGGCTATATGGGCTCTTTTTGATTCCACATGAAATTTAAAGTAGTTTTTCTAATTTTTTGAAGAAAGTCAATGGTAGCTTAATGGGGATAGCATTGAATCTATCAATTACTTTGGGCAATATCGCCATTTTCACAATATTGATTCTTCCTATCCATGAGCATGGAATTTTTTTCATTTGTTTGTTTCCTCATTTCCTTGAGTAGTGGTTTATAGTTCCCCTTGAAGAGTGCAAAATAACCTGCTGGTATCATAATGACAGGATCAAATTCACACATAACAATATTAATCTTAAATGTAAACAGGCTAAGTGCCGCAATTAAAAGACACAGACTGGCTAATTGGATAAAGATTCAGGACACATCAGTTGCTGTATTCAGCAGACCCCATCTCACATGCAAAAACACACATAGGCTCAAAATAAAGGGATGGAGAAAGATTTACTAAGCAAATGGAAAGCAAAAAAAAAAAAAAAAAAAAAAGTGGGGGTGCAATCCTAGTCTCTGATAAAACTGACTTTAAACCAACAAAGATCAAAAAAGACAAAGAACGGCATTATATAATGGTAAAGGGATCAATGCAACAAGAAGAGATAACTATCCTAAATATATATGCACCCAATACAGGAGCACCAAGATTCATAAAGCAAGTTCTTAGAGACCTACAAAGAGACTTAGACTCCCACACAATAATAGTGGTAGACTTTAACACCCCACTGTCAATATTAGATCACTGAGACAGAAAGTTAACAAGGATATTCAGGCCCTGAAGTCAGCTCTGGACCAAACAGAACTCTTCATCCCAAATCAACAGAATATACATTCTCCTCAGCACCACATAGCACTTATTCTAGAATTGACCACATAGTTGGAAGTAAAACACTCCTCAGCAAATGCAAAAGAACGGAAATCATAACAGACAGTATCTCAGGCCACAGTGCAATCAAATTAGAATTCAGGACTAAGAAACTCACTCAAAACTGCCCAACTACATGGACAACCTGCTCCTGAATGACAACTGGGTAAATAACAAAATGAAGGCAGAAATAAAGATGTTCTTTGAAACCAATGAGAACAAAGACACAACATATCAGAATCTCTGGGACACAGCTAAAGCAGTGTTTAGAGGGAAATTTATAGCACTAAATGCCCACTGAAGAAAGCAGGAAAGACCTAAAATCAACACAGTATATCACAATTAAAGTAACTAGAGAAGTAAGAGCAAACAAATTCAAAAGCTAGCAGAAGACAGAAATAACTAAGATCAGAGCAGAACCATTGGAGATAGAGACATGAAAAACCCTTCAAAACTCAATGAATCCAGGAGCTGATTTTTTGAAAAGATTAATAAAGAAGAAAGGAGAGAAGAATCAAAGAGACACAATAAAAAATTTTTGATAAAGGGAAGATCACCTCTGATCCCACAGAAATACAAACTGCCATCAGAATACTATAAAAACCTCTACGCAAATCAACTAGAAAATCTAGAAGAAATGGATAAATTCCTGGACACATACACCCTCCCAAGACTAAACCAAGAAGCAGTTGAATCTCTGAAAAGACCAAAAACAAATTCTGAAATTGAGGCAATAATTAATAGCCTACCAACCAAAAAAAGCCCAGAACTGGATGGATTGACAGTCATAGTCTACCAGGGGTATAAGGAGGAGCTGGTACTATTCCTTCTGAAACTACTCCAAACAATAGAAAAAGAGGGACTCCTCCCTAACTCATTTTATGAGGCCAGCATCATCCTGATACCAAAATCTGGCAGAGACACAACAAAAAAAGAAAATTTCAGGCCAATATCCCTGATGAACATCGATGCAAAAATCCTCAATAAAGTACTGGCAAACCGAATCCAGCAGCACATCAAAAAGCTTATCTACCATGATCAAGTCAGCTTCATCCCTGGGATGCAAGACTGGTTCAACATACACAAATCAATAAATGTAATCATCACATAAACAGAACCAATGACAAAAACCACATAATTATCTCAATAGATGCAGAAAAGGCCTTCGATAAAATTCAACACCCCTTTGTGCTAAAAACTCTCAATAAACTAGGTATTGATGGAACATATCTCAAAATAAAAGAGCTGTTTATGTCAAACCCATAGCCAATATCATACTGAATGGGCAAAAGCTGGAAACATTCCCTTTGACAACTGGCACAAGACAAGGATGCCCCCTCTTGCCACTCCTATTCAACATAGTATTGAAATTTCTGGCCAGGGCAATCAGGCAAGAGAAAAAAATAAAGGGTATTCAAATAGGAAGAGAGGAAGTCAAATTGTCTCTCTTTGCAGATGACATTGTTGTATATTTAGAAAGCCCCATCGTCTTAGCCCAAAATCTCCTTAAGCTGATAAGCAACTTCAGCAAAGTCTCAGAATATGTTTTACATTTAAATCCACAATTCACTGAGTTTTTAAAAATAAATTGTGAATATTATGTCAAATATATCATTTTTTTTCTTTTTTGCCTCTAGACGTATGTTTTTTCTAGCACCATTTCTTGAAAAGTCCATGCTTCTACTATTTAATTACCTTTGTACCTGTTTTCAAAAATCAGTTAAGCATACAGTATGAATCTATTTTTTGTTTCTTTATTCTGTTTCATTGATCTATTTGTCTATCCCTCTACCAACACCAAACTTTCGAGATAACTGTTGCTATGTATTAGAATTTTCAAATTTTTAATATAGGTTACCTCTACAGGATGAGCTTGAGTAATTCCAATTTTTTTCCCTTGCATTTATCTGCCACAGTTTTTATGACAGCATGATTCATTCATTCTACAAATATTAATTAAGTCCATATTTTGCTTTTTGTACTCCAGATATATTACCAAACAAAATGGGGAAGAATCTCTGACTTCTTATAGCTTATATGCTAATAACATGGGCATACAGTTCACAATAACCATTATAAATGTGTAATTTATATTGCATGTCAAAAGTAATAAGTACTAGGAGAAAAAATCACATTAATAAAAAATAAAATAAACATCAAATTAAAAGGAATTGTGAGAAATGGAGTTTGGAATTGGGTGGGTGTGTTAGTTCTTACTGTGGTAACAAACAACTTTAACAAACTCAATGATTTACAACAGAAAAAAAAATACTTCTCACTCTCACTTGAAATGATCTGCAGCAGTGGGAAGTCAGCTCTGGCTCTGCTCCACATGTCTGGTTAATTTCAGTATCCAGATAGAAAGAATGCCATTTTTTAAGAAAAGGAAGAAACACAAATACAGTATTCCTACAGTGAGGTAAGGTGAGTATATATAATGGGAGCAACACTCTCATGCATAGTCTTATCTAATACTCTAATATACTAGAATCTACTGTCTTGGTAATGCATATTAAGTTTCCCTTTTTATTCAACATTATTCACCCCATCCCTAAGAAAGATGCCTCAAAATGTCACCTAACTACAGTATCAATCTTAATATTCACTTAATGTCCACAATTTTAATATAGTTTCTATGTTTTACATATCGCTTTCCTTAAAGATATATGAATAAAATGGAAAGTTATGTCTCTATTCTCAAGATATAATGGAGAAACAAGGACATATTTATGACAATAGATACTTTCTTTGAGAAAAGGAAATAGGGGGAACATTGCCATTACTACTACGTAAAAATTCTGAAACCAAGAAATACAAGAGTTTTGTATACTGGATGAAAAGTATTTTCTTCAAAGTAAAACTTCTCCTCTGTAGGACGAGCACCTCCATCCATTCTCTTTGAATCTTACCTCTTCCCTTTAATTTCAGTATCGTTCTCGGCCACATCTGGAAAGGAGAATATATCCTCCATTGGGAGAAGTAAATGTCTCAACCTGTTTTTGCCTGTAGAAGGTTAGGAATCCAAGAGTTATTTTAAAATTTGATAATAACAGTCTTTCATTTTTAGCTGATGGTTCATTTGGCAGTGCAATTCACTAGAAAAAGATTTTTTTTTGGCTTTTTACCTACTTGATGGCAATTTCTTCCACATGTCAATAGACACATCAAAAAATATAGAGTATTTTAAAGATATGTTCTATAAATTTCATTCTCATTATGTTTAATTTATAAGGATAATGTGAAAGAACCTCACCATTGCTTTATTTTCACTAAGACATTTTAGCCCATTGAAAGGATTTATCATGAATCCACTGAAATTATTCAGAGGCTATAGCAAATAATAAGATTGGCATGCCCTGAAGTTGGCTTTTGCTTTAAGGTTGTCTTAATTTGTCATGGTTTCTCAAAGCATTTCTTGACTTCTTCTTACCTTTTTATTATGAGACTTGCATCTTTCCATACTGTAGCTACTGAAATTTTTGGATTCTCTTTTCCCTTTCAGCATGCTTACTGGCCAGTTAATTGTTTTCTGAGTTTTTGTTTTTTAAATACCCAATCAGATGTAGCTGACAGAAACTATGTGAAGCCCAGTAATCATCAACTTACTATCTTCCTTAGGTGACATATGACAAGTGACAGTTTTACTAAATTTTCTGTACTAGATACTACGGTGACTGTTTTACTGAATGTTCTGTCACAGGATAACATGACTTTCCATAATTTGAGTGTTCAACAGGAGCTTACTCAAGACCACATTTGATTCCATGTTTTGTAGGATTTTTCTTATGAAAGAAACATACTTCTACATCAGTCAATGTACATCTCTTTATATTTTAGTAAAACAAATGGATATAAGAATAAAGTTTTATTTCTCTCTCATAACTAATTAGATCATAACAGCTCTAGTTTGCTGTTCTTCTCTACATGTCTTCTTTATTTTAGCATCCATGCTATACGAATGGCAGAGTTAAAAAAAATAAAAACTGAATATTTCAGAGGAATATTCAAAGATTAACCTAGAATATGATATACATTATGTCTTTCTGCAGTCCATTGTCCAAAGTAAGACACATCGCCAAATCCACTATCACTGGCACAAGAATATTTGTTTCTCTTACAGTGAGGCACTTGAAGTCACATGCTAACAGAGGAATGTGCATAGTTTTTTAAAGTTGCAAAACAGAATGTTTTGAAAAAGTACTGGAAACTACCATAGTAGGAAATGGTGGTGTACAACTTTAATTTAAGACCTAAGGTAAGACTTAATGAGAAGATAAGATGTAAGAAATACTTTAATGGAGGAGAGAGTATAGGCCACATGGTTATTAGGATTTACAGCCTATATAAAGACTCTGAATTAGAGACATATCTCCCATATTGAGGAAAAGTAGAGAGACCCATAAGTCTAGAGCTGAGTTAGGGAAAGTATACTCAGTAAGAGGTTAAAACAAATATAGCCTTAAAATTCATGCATAAATATATTCCTTCCTATGGATAATGTCTACATATCCATTATTCCATATTAAGAGTCTTGAAATAGCCTCTCAATGTGTCTCATGTCTCAAGTTTCACTTACTCCTGTGTCCACGCTCCACACTATTAAATACAACTCAGAGTGTCACTCTTGTGTTCAAAATCTTCCTCTTTCTCCCCATTAGGTACTATAATATTTATAATTCTTTAAAATGGTTTACAATGTTCTTCATTATCTAACTTCAGTATCACCACAGATACAAGTTAAGTATCTCTTATTCCAAATGCCTGCAACAAGAAGTTTTTAAGATTTTGGATTCTTTTGAATTTTGGAATATTTGCATTGTACTTACTGGTTCAACATCCCTAATTCAAAAATCTAAAACACAAAATGCTCCAATGAGCATTTCCTTTGAGCATCATGTTAGTGCTCAAAAACCTTCAGATTTTATCAGTCACACAATCAGACATGAAATAATCCTCATTAATGCAAAAGAACCAAAATCATACCAACCATTCTCTCAGACCACAGCACAATAAAAATAAAATTCAAGACAAAGAAAATCACTCAAAACCATACAGTGCATGAAAATTAAACAATCTGCTCCTGAATTAGTTTTCGGTAAATAATGAAATTAAGGCAGAAACCAAGAAGTTTTTTGAAACTAATGAGAATAAAGATACAACATACCAGAATCTCTGGGACACACAACTAAAGCAGTGTAAAGAGGATAATTTGTAGCACTAAACACCCACATCAAAAAGTTAGAAAGGTCTAATTGACAACTTAACATCACAACTAAAATAACCACAGAAGAAAGAGAAAACCAACCAAAAAGCTAGCAGAAGACAAGAAATAACCAAAGGCAGAGCTGAACTGAAGGAGACTGAGACACACAAAAAATTAGAAAGATCAATGAATCCAAGAGATGTTTTTTTGAAAAAATAGTAAGATAGACCAGCTAGCTAGACTAATAAAAAAGAAATGAGAGAATTTCCAAGTAAACACAATCAGAAATGACAAAAGGGATATTCCTACTGACCCCACAGAACTAAAAACAACCATCAAAGACTATTATGAACACCTCTATTCACACAAACTAGAATTCTAGAAGAAATGAAAAAATTCCTGGATACTACACCCTCCTAAGGCTGAACCAAGAAGAAATTGAATCCCTACACAAACCAATAACAAGTTCCAAAATTGAATCAATAATAAATAGCCTACCAACCAAAAAATGACCAGAACCAGATGAATTCACAGCTGAATTCTACCAGATGTACAAAGAAGAGTTGGTACCATACCTACTAAAACTATTCCAAAAACTGAGGAGGAGGCACTTCTCTCCAACTCATACTATGAGTCCAGTATCATCCTGATACCAAACCTGGCAGAGACACAACACACACAAAACTTCAGACGAATATCCTCAATAAACATTGATGCAAAAATTCTTGACAAAATACTAGCAAACCAAACTGAGCAGCATATCAAAAAGCTAATCCACCACGAACAAGTAGGCTTTATCCCTGGAATGCAAGATTGGTTCAACATACACAAATCAATAAAAGTGATCTATCCCTTAAGCAGAACTAAAGACAAAAACCACATCATCATCTCATTAAAGAGAATACTTTTAATAAAATTTACCATCCTTTGTTAAAAACTCTCAACACACTACGTATTAAAGGAGCATACCTCAAAATAAACATTAAACTGAATAGGCAAAACCTGGAGGCATTCCCCTTGAACACAACTACAAGACAAGGATTCTCTCTCTTACCACCCCTTTTCAAAATATTACTGGAAATCCTTACCAGAGCAATCGGCCAAAAGAAAGAAAGGGCATCCCAATAGGAAGAGAGGAAGTCAAACTATCCCCGTTTGCAGATGACATGATTCTATATCTAGAAAACCCCACAGTTTCACCCCCAAAGCTCCTTAAGCTGGAAAACAACTTCAGCAAAGTTTCAGGATACAAAATCAGTGTACAAAAATCACTAGCATTCCAATAAACCAAGAACAGCCAAACAAGGGCCAAACTAGGAATGTAATCCCATCACAATTGTGACAAGAAGAATAAAATACCTAGGAATAGAGCTAACCAGAAAGGTGAAAGATCTCTACAATGAGAACTACAAAACACTGCTCAAGGAAATCAGAGATGACACAAACAGATGTAAAAACATTCCATACTCATGGATAGGAAGAATTAATATTTAAATGACTATATGCTCAATGCAATTTACAGATTCAATGCTACTTTTATTGTACTACCAATGACATGCTTCACAGAACCAGAAAAATACTATTTTAAAATTCATATGGAACCCAAAGAGAGCCCTAGCCAAGGCAATCCTAAGAAAAGAAGAGCAAAGCAGGAGTCATAAAACTACCCAACTTCAAACTCTACTACAGGGCTACAGTAACCAAAACAGCATGGTACTGATATAAAAACAGAAACATAAACAAATGGAACAGAATGGAGAGCCCAGAAATAAGGCCACACATCTAAAACCATCTGATCTTCAACAAAGCTGACAAAAACAAGCAATGGGGAAAGGCTCCCTAGTCAATAAATGGTGCTGGGATAATTGGCTATTGATATGAAGAAAATGGAAACCGGATCCCTTCCTTACACCATAGAAAAAACAACTCAAGATGGATTAAAAACTTAAATGTAAAACCGAAAACTATCAAATACCTGGAAGACAACTTAGGCAATACCATTCTAGACACAGGAATGAGCAAAGATTTCATGACAAAAATGTGAAAAGCAATTGCAACAAAAGCAAAAACTTTTGGCATCTAATTAAACTAAAGAGCTTCTGCATAGCAAACTACCAAAAGAGTAACCAAATAACCTATAGAATGGGAGAAAGTATTTGCAACCTATGCATTTGACAAAGGCCTAATATCCAGTATCTTTAAGAAACTTAAACATTCAAGCTAAAAACAAACAACCCCATTAAAAAGTGGACAAAGAATGTGAACACCTTCAAAAGAAGACATACATGTGGCCAACAAGCATATGAGAAAATCTCAATATGACTGATTATTAGAGAAAAGCAAATAAAAACCACGATGAAATACTATCTCACACCAGTCAGAATGGCTATTATGAAAAAGTCAAGAAATTACAGATACTGGCAAGGTTGCAGAGAAAAGGGAATTCTTATACACTGTTGGTGGGAGTGTAAATTAGTTCAACCATTGTGAAAAGCAGTGTGGCAATTCCTTGAAAAGTTAAAAACAGAACTACCATTCAACACAGCAATCCCATTACTGGGTATATACCCAAAGGAATATAAATCATTCTATCATAAAGACATGTGTATGCTCACTGCAGCACTATTCACAATAGCAAAGACATGGGATCAACCTAAATGCCCATCAATAGAAGACTAAAGAAAATGTGGCACATATATGTCATGGTATACTATGCAGTCATAAAAATAATGAGATCATGTCCTTTGCAAGAACATGGATGAAGCTGGAGGCCATTATCCTTAGCAAACTAACACAGGAACAGAAAACCAAATACCACAAGTTCTCATTTATAAGGGGGAGCTAAATGGACACAGAGAGAACACCACACATTTTGGGCCTACCAGAAGTGGGAGGATGGGAGGAGAGAAAGGATTAGGAAAAGTAACTACTGGGTACCAGGCTTAGTATCTGGGTGACAAAATAATCTGTCCATCAAATCCCCATGATACAAGTTTACCTATATAACAAAGCTGCACATGTACCCCTGAAACTCAAATACAAGTAAAACAAAAGAGAAGCTTCAGATTTTGGAGCATTTCAGATTTTGGATGTTCGCTAACCTGTACTCCAAGGCTAAGTTCTGTTATTTCCTCCAATCTCCATCTATCCTCCTAATTGCATACTTCAAACATCCAGAACAATTTGTAACCCTTTGAATGTTCTACATTTGTATTCCAAGGGGAGTTTGAAATGCTTTCCCTCAGCACGGTTCAAATACATATTTGCATGAAGAATATGTAATTATTTTTAAAAATATAGTCAAAGTCTCACCTCTGTGGAGAAAATGCTATGCATTCTATGGGTTTCAACAAATGTATTAATAACATGTGTCCACTATTATATCATTCTGAGAATTTTCACTGACTTAAAAATCCTGTGTGCTCTGCCTATTCATCCTTCCCTGCCCCAACTACTTGACGCCACTGATCTTTTTAATGTCTCCATAGTTTTGCCTTTTCCAGAATGTCATACAGTTGAAATCATACAGTGTGCAGCTTTTCAAATTGGCTTCTTTCACTTAGTAATATGGATTTTCATTCCCTTTATGTCTTTTCATGGTTTGACAGCTCATTTCTTTTTAGCTCTGAATAATATTCTATTGTCTGGATGTAACACAGTTTATTTATCTTTTTGTCTACTGAAGGACATCTGGGTTGCTTCTAGGTTTTGGCAATTATAAATAAAGCTGCTATAAACATCTGTGTGCAAGCTTTTGTGTGGACATAAGTTTTCAGTTTCTTTGGGTAAATATCAAGCAGTGTGATTGTTAGATCGTATGATAAGAGTATGTTTAGTTTTGGAAGAAACTGCTAAACTAGCTTTCAAAGTAGCTCACCATTTTGCATTCTCACCAACTATTGAGAGTTCTTGTTGCTCCACATCATTGCCAGCAGTTGGTGTTGTCAGTGTTCTGGATTTTGGCCATTTTAATAGGTCTGTGGAGGCATCTCACAGTTGTTATAATTTGCATTTCCTTACTTACACATAATGTGGAGCATCTTTTATATGCTTATTTGCCATCTGTATATCTTCTTTGGCGAAGTATCTGTCTTTGGCCCATTTTAAAAATGTTCTTATTGTTGAGTTTCAGAGCTTTTTGTATATCTTATCAGTCCTTTATCAGATATGTCTTTTGCAAATCTTTTCTCCCAGTCTGTGCATTATCTTTTCATTCTCTTGACAGTATCTTTCACAGAGCAAAGATTTTTAATTTTACTGAAATCAAGTTTATCAATTCTTTCATGGATTGTGCCTTTGGTGTTACATCTAAAGAGTCATCTCATAACCCAAGGTCATATAGATTTTCTCCTATATTAATTTATAGGAGATTTATAGTTTTGTGTTTTAATTTCAATTCTGTGATAAATTGAGTTAATTTTCGTGAAAGGTATAATGTCTGTGTCTAGATTCATTTTTTTTTTTTTGCATGTGAATGTCCCGTGGCACCATTTTTGAAAACACTATCTTTTCTCCAATGCATTGCCTTTGTTACTTTGTCAAAGAATAATTATCTGTACATATGTGGGTTTATTTCTAGGCTCTGTATTCTGTTCCATTAATTTATTTGTCTATTATTTTGCCAATACAACACTGTCTTGATTACTGAGGTTTTATAGTAAGCCATGCAGTTGGGTGGTGTCAGTCCTCCAACTTTATTCTTCTCCTTTACTATTGTTTTGACTGTTATGTTTTGATTTACTTTTTTCTCCTGTGAAATCTTCATTGTTTTATGTTCTATATGTGTCCAGTTATATATTGCCCTAAAAATTCTGCATAACAAATAATCACAAAGCCTTAATGGTATATAAAAATGATTAGTATTAACTCAGTGATCTTAGTTAAATTCACATTATCTGAGGTCTACTGAGGGGTTGGGTGGGAACAGTTTGGTCCAGAATGACCAAACTGTCCAGAAGACCTTACAGCTAGGTCTTACGGCAGAGGTAGCATTTAGAAAGAGTAGAAATGTGCAAAGCTTTTTTTTAGTATGAATAATTCATATATATTTTTTTAATTTAATTTTTGATTTCTATAGGTACATAGTAGGTGTATACTTTCATGGAGTACATATGATGTTCTGATATAGGCATACAATATATAATAATCACATCACATTAATTGGGGTATTCATCACCTCAAGTATTTACTTTTTGTATTAAGAACATTTCAATACCAATCTTCTAGTTATGTTAAAATATACACTAAATTATTGTTGACTATAGTCACTCTGTTGTGCTATAAAATACTAAATCTTATTCATTCTTTCTAACTATATTTTTGTACCCACCAACAATCTTGACTTTTCCCTCCCTCCCCACTATCCTTTCCAGTCTCTACAAGACTTCTTGAGGCCTACTTTGGAACCACCACACTGTCACTTTCATCACATTCTATTTTCCAAAACAAGCTGTAAAAACTAGTTCAGATTCAACTGTTGTGCAATGTCACACTAAAAGAGGCTTGGATCTAGTGAAATAATTAATTAAAACCAAAAATATAATCAGTGTATCACATTGCATGCTTATTTGTATACTTTGCTTATAATCAGTCTCCTTTGTTGTAATCTAAGCTCTAAAAAAAGAATTTTGTCTGTTTTGTTCAATGTCTTATTCAAAATGCCTGTAATTTGCGTGGCACATAACAGAAACTCAGTGATTATTTGTTGAGTAAATGGATGAACGGAAACCTTCACAACACCTTTACAGAGGCTACAAGCTCCATAAGATCAAATACTCTGCCATTATTAAAATTTTATTCATACCTGATATGATGCTAGGCAAATAAAGGCTATGTAATAAAAGTTTCTTGGATGAATAAATGAACAAAAAATAGCAATAGGTCCTAGAAAGGAAATGAAAGAGAAGTTTCCTCCCGATGGTATCAACTTGCTTTCATAAACGAATTTTTCCAAATGTTTTCTTCTGATTCAAATAATTTGGAAATAGTCTTTCCAGCAAAAGATGGAGTTCAGTGCTTTTGAAATAATTATAGAAGTTTTCAGGTGCATATGGCATGTAAAGATAAAGATGAGAAAGCAGCATCTGCATACGGCTATGGAGGAAAATATGAACATTAAAATGTCCACCTAATTGGGGAGATTAATTGTAATTGTAGAAATTAAACTATAATTTGGGTTTCAGGATTATCCCTCGAGTTTCATTAAGGTTAACATGACTCACCCGTAATTGCTTCTATCAACATAGCTTTGCCAGACTGCCAGATAGAAGAGCCTATTGGCTTGGTTTAAGTCCAGGTCTCTCACAGACAAATGACCTAGAGAAGTATCATTTTTTACTCTAAAATTAGCCTGGAGAAGATTTCAACCTGATTTCTTGACTGTCATGCTAAGTGAAAGGAATTTGGAAAAACAGACTACTTAGAATATTCCTTTATCCTTAGTTTCTTGAGTCAGATAACCTATTTTATAAAATAATTAAAAAATACATAGTGTTATGGTTTTATTGGTTTTATGCACTTTATGAAGATTCACTGAGCTTTGCCTTCTTGATTTATACTCTTTTGTATATATCATTTTATACTTTATACTTTTATATAGTTACATCGTATTTTAATAAAATATATATTTAAACAATGAATGTATTTTTATGTGCATTCTTAGAGACTTAAAGCACTTGTGAAATACTACATCAAAATTTGAAACTAATAGAAGTATGTGTTTATTTTAATTTATATTACTTTTGAAACTTATTAACCAACCTGAACTGCAATGTATTACATTAAATTGGTAACATGAATGAACTTTTGAATATACACTAATTTAGAAAAAACACAAAACTTGATTCCCATTTCCTTTGAATGCCATGAAATGCATTGTTGGCTTTCCACATCTCCTCTTTGCCTCTACTACAGCATACTAAAGAGGTTTTTTGTATTATTTATGAACTTCTTTATAAATGCAGTCTGTTTTCTCACTATAGTGAAGAAAATAAATTAAACCTAAAGTTCAGTATTGGGACATATTATATTTTATTCTGTCTACTATTTGCATTTTATTCCCATGGAAGAGCTGATATGTTTAAGTTTTGAAGTAAAAATTCTATTTATTTGAGGATAATTTATAGATCTTCTCAATACATTCCAAAATCAATTTGTCAAAATGAGGGGAAACACCGCATGGCACATAGGTTTAAAACACTAGAGATGATTCTACGAGGTACATGATATTTAAGAAAATTATTACTCACAGCTATATAAGCATCTTTCAGTGAGAGACTAAAAAATTTGCCATGTAGCTTGAACCTAGGAGGGGGAGATTGCAGTGAGTCGATATTGTGCCTCTGCACTGCAGCCTGGGCAACAGAGTGAGACTCTGTCTCAAAAATAAAAGAAAATAAAATTTGCCATGTAAAGGGGCTGATAAGAGAACCATTGCATTTAGAAGTTAGTTTTAACTGACTGCCAATGTTTACTTTAAGGTTGCAAAAAGAATTTAAGGACTGAATTCAAAAAAAAGAGCTGAATTTATCTGACTGTACTGTGACAATGGCAGATACATACAAACCTCCTATTCAGGCCCTTAGCTAAGTTCCAATTTCATGAGTTAGACATTCTGAGACAAAGCAGAAAGAAAGGTGTTAAAGATTAGACTTGCAAATTTCAAAATACATAGTGTCAGTCTAGTGATGTTTAAACATCCATTTAGAATAACTCACAGAGGAACTGTAGCATATTACAAAGTGGAATCATGAATATGCAATCGGCAAATGGTTCTGGAGCCTGATCACCATCTCTGTCAATTACAGCAGTCACTTTCTGTGATGGTACCTTGGCACTTTGACAGTGATTATACCTTTACATGATGTATTGCAGATATTATGCTTCAGTTGTTTATAAATAGAACCATATCTTACTCTTTTGCTGTAAGAATAGAGTGTTTTAAGTAAGGAAAATATTCCCCATAATAAATCTTCCACTTAAGTCACTCATGCATGATCAGACTGGGAATATTGTATGATGCCACTACCAAATGATAAAAGCAAGTTCCCAAATCCCTCTTTTTATTATTCCTAAATGCAAAGTAAAGTGCAGCTTTTTTCAAGGTAACTGAAAAGAACCCACACAAAGGATTCATTTACAACATAGTGTCCATCACTCTAAAGCAGTAGGCTAGTAAAAAGAGAAATCCATTTTAAAACCTGAAGCAAAATGCCGAGAAAGAGGTATACAGATGTCAATCAAGGCAAAAATTATCTGACTATGAAGTAGTTTGGCTTGCTCCTTATCCTAACCAAACATTGTCTATTAGCTTATTTGTAGTCATCAACTTTGTGTAAACATGGAAACTCAAGTGGCTTTTTTACATAGTAATATTCTCCAAAGCCCATTTGCTTACATTTAAGGTAAAACTATTAGCGAGACTAAATTATCAGATAATTCCTTAGTTTCCCACTTAATTTTGTCTCTATATCTATATGAATAAAAACTCCAATATTTAAGGCTGCTACAGGGTATCTGAACGTACTCAGACACCTATACGTGCAGATAATACATATGAATATTATATTTACTTCTTTGCAAATTTTTTACCCACATAAATTTTTATAGAGCCAACTTTATATTTAGCCATTGCTCAGGAGGTCCAGAAATTCACAGTTATGGAATACTACAGCTAAATTAAACTGTGGAAAGCATATTGTTCAAATCACTTTACTCTCACCACCTTCCTGTGCAAAAATTTTCCAGACGAGAATGAAATTTGCTGCAGGTCGCATAGCTAGTGTCAAAAGCAGGTTTTCAAATTAGAACTCTTGTTTCACAATCAAGTGCCATTTTCAGAAAACCAATCTTTTTATATGTTTAACATAATTATATAAAGGAATAGTTCTGAAAGCTGGAGAGAGTTAGAGAAGGGGGAGAAGTAAACCATGAGACTATGTTTCCTTGACAAAACTGTAGTCTTAGACTTAACACACAAAGCTACAGAAATAACTGATGACTTGAAAATGTTCTCTCACAGTTATGGGATGTTCCCCCCAGACTAGATGAACTAAATCCTGGTACAGGACATTAATAAACAAAACAAACAAAAACAATTAGAATGGATTTAAGACGTTCTAAAAATAAATGCTTACATTTCAACTCATGTTTTCTCGGTAAAGTCTTTCCACAGTCCACCACCATTAGGCTATAGAAGGGGGAATATTGCACAAAATAACAACCTAAAATTTAATGTTTATTTCAAGGAAATGTTTTTATCTCTCTCTTGAGAGATGTAAAAAAAAGTGTGAACAAAGGTAGAAATTCAACAATACTGCCTCAGAGAAGAGAGAATGTGAAAACTACTGCCCAAAAGTGAGCAATATAAGAAAAAAAATGGTGTGGTAATTCTGCTTCGTAAGTATCAAAAAAGAACAATAGAGCATAGTATGCAAAAGGTAGACAAAGTGCACAGCACTGAAGAAAATGTTCACGAATCAAGAGTTATACCCAATCACTTCAAAATGTAGAACAATTTGGTATGACTAATTTAGTAAGCTTAGACTTTAAGCATAGGATTGAAAGGTACACTTAATTGAGATTGCAGACTTGCAAAAACATAGAAAATCACTAAAGAACAATAATCTCAAACTGACCAATAAACACAGCCAAAACTTTAGTTACTTCTGAAATTGGGAACTCATCATAGAGAAAAAGATTGGAGTAACTCTAACCAATGTAGATAAAGAAGGCAAATCAATTAGGCCATTCAGAGAGAGCCTGATAAATCCAGAATTAGATAAGCCTAATGAAAACAGTTATGTTTAAAGTAGAAAAGTCATCAAATGAAATCAGAGATACATTTAAATACTAATGATAAGTTCTCCTACAGTGAAGAACTATATCTGTAAATCAAAAGTACAGTATTTCAAAAAAAAAAAGTAAAATCAGACACACAACATCAAGAGGTTTAGTTAAGCTGCTGTTAAAAAGAAATTAATTAACCAAGAGATAAATAAGATTGGCATCACCATAGAAACCATCAATGTTTTATATACATATATATAAAACAATGAATAATGAGTAATACAGCATGAATCCTTCTTATAAACAACAAAACAAAACCCTAGGACTGACAAATTTGAGCTAAATAAAAGGTAAATAAGAAGTCAAAATAATAGTGGAACGGAAAGCCATGATAAAATTATTGTAGATGACATGTGATTCCATTTAAATAGAGAACAGATACAAGATAATTTCTTAAGTTGTGGCTACATAATCAAAGTTAATGTTATAAAACATATAAAATGGAATAAATAAGGGCATGAGGTAAAGGATCTAATGTCCTTATTTTTCATATCAAAGTGAAGAGATACTGTTTAAATTTGAGAGACCATATTTAAAAAGGAAAAAGAAAAGAGATTACAACCACTCACTTTTCTTCATAATCTCATTTCTTACCTTAGGGAGAAAATCGCCTTTAAGATAGAACCTCATATAGTGAAGAAATACTTAGCTGATGGTCAACAATTACTTTATTTTTACTTAAGCTTGATTTTAAAATTAGCTTCTAGAGTGTTCACTTCAGCAGCACATAAAGTAAAAATTAGTTTGTGGGCATTATGAAGTAAAATGGTTGAATTTACCTTCCCACCAAAACAATTAAAAAGCTGAACAAATATAGGACAAATTTTTTTTTTTTTTTTAGAATTTGGACAGCAAGCAGCAGAAGACTGTAGTCACTGAGAGAAGCCACACAAGCAGGGTGAGCCCCAGGATCCCACTAGCTTTATATCTGGAGGCAAATTCTTAACCATGCTTAACCATTATATTAAATGGACGACAGATAGAGCACAGTGGATTTGTTGAGTTGAGAAAACAGGGATCAGATTTGAGGGAGCGTGAAATGACTAAAAACTGGGGAGATGCTGTAGAGAAGAGGGAATTACTAAGGAAACAAGCCCTAGAAATCTGTATAGGGATCCCCTTGAATACTAATCTATGCATTGATGAGGTGGAACTTTAAGAGTAATAAAATGACCCTTAGTAAGCAGAAAGCTAAAAACTTCTGAGCTTGCATAGTGCTGTGAGCCATCTGAGCTCTGGAAAGCCAGAGTGAACATTTGCTGATCACTCAATACATTCAGTAGAAACCAGAAAAGAACTATGGTATGGTAATAGGGATTACCCATCCCCAGAGTAAGAACTATTCCAAATGAGCTCTTCGAAAAGGCTTTAAAATAAGCCTGGAAGTAATCAAATTGATCCACAAGTAACAGCTGCATGCCTGTACAAAATCCAACATTTTAAAGGAAGACAACAGACCTAACACACAGCAACATACATTCAAAATATTGCGATTCCCGTAAAATAGGTATAATGATGAAAAGAAGCAGAAATATGTGAGCCTTATCCAGTAGAAAATCAAACAATGAAATTATCACAGACAGACTTTAAAACAAATATTATATGTTTAATGTGCTCAAACTGTAAAATTATACAAGAAAATAATAAAGGAAAATAAAAATTATTTTAAAAGGACAAAGTAGAACTTCTAGAGTGGAAAAAAAAGCAAAATAAAAAATTTACTGGATACATTTAACATTTGAATAGATACTGCAAATATAAGAAAAAAAGACTGAAAAAATTGTACGGAGCTTCAAGTGTGTGTAATATCAGGTGGTCTAACATATGGGTCTTTAGAATACAAGAAAAAGGGAAGAGAAGCATAAAATTTTTGAAGAAAATAACATCTATGGTTTCCAAGTTTAAATAAAACTCCAACCTTACTTATTCAATAATTTTACTAAACTCCAAGGAGGATAAACACAGTGAAAACCACATTAAGTCGTGCCATAATCAAATTGCTAGAAAACAGTGCTACAAAATCTTTAGAGCAATAAAGACTTCTGACTTCAGCTCCTACATGAAGTTTGCAAGTTGTGACTCTCATACCTACACCTAAGAAAAACCTGAATGACTTGAAAATCAATGAGTTTTCTCAGACTCATTAGAGAAGCAAGTTTGCAGGATAATTTATCACCACAAACTGTAGAGAGACAGGTGAATCAAGAGTCACAGTGCAAATCTTACCTGGAGTGAAAGCCACTGGAGCCACAAATTGATAAATACACTTAATTGATCATTTTGAGGAAATGTTGATGACTGATTGCAGATGAGTTGAAGAGTGAGAAACTGCTGAGGCTGCAATGGGCAGGGGGTGTGGAAGGGCAGGTGGAACATTGTGTGTTTTACCTCCGGGAACCCTACCAGGACCTCACAGTGAAGAGCTGAAAAAGATCCTTCTGTGGCACTAGCAGAAGAAAGGAAAAGAAATAAGCTAACAGCATTCTTCTATTACAAATGCCTACTGTCCACAAGATAAAGCTTTGCCATAGCTTTATCCTACTTGGAGGAATGGGCTTACTCTCACTCCAACCCTCTTTAGCCTTCCTGTTTCATGCACAGTGAAAGAAGGGATCTAAGAAACACTTGTGAAGGTCAGAGCCCAGGAGCACTGGCCCAATAAAATAGCAAAATTTAATATTAATATTTTAGAATGCTTCCTCTCCTTCACAACTTACCACCAAAAAAGCAGGGCTCTAAAATAATAACATTGTATTTCAGCTAAAAGAATTGTGAGACAAAGATTCTTTGAGGAGGAATACTGAGGGAAGCCCAGGTCAACCAGTGAGACAAAAATAAGGACACTGGAGGAATCTGAAACCTCTGACACCTGCAGACACATACACATTAAGCATAACCCATCAAACATTAAATACAGTTTAAAGCACCCAGATTAACAAAAAACTTTACACTAAACGTGTACCTCAGTTTTTATTACCTGATATATCATGTCTGACTTTAAACATGGCAAAAGGCAAGAACAGATTCTGAAGAGAAAAAAAGTATCAAAACCAGATGCAGTATATAAAGTTGATAATGGAATTATCAGAGTGGGAATTAAAATTAACTATAATTAATATATTAAAGGCTTTAATGGAAAAAGTAGAAAATTTGTTCTAAAGTTTATATGAGAAAATACAAGACCTAAAATAAATAGTCAACCTAATAATGGAGAAGAACAAAGTTGGAAGACTCACACTACCAACAAAAGGAATCAGGGCTTCTTAGAGAAATACCTAATTCTAAGATTTGGACAGTTAATATGCAAGATGAGTTTTTAGCATCTTATAGTGTTTGAAAATGAAGAAAAGTTTAAAAAGTGAAACAAACATACTAAACACAATGACATATTATGTCAAAGAGACTAAGAGTCACCTGAAAGAGCTCCCATTGTCCAAAGCTGGAACCGTCTGAACAATAAAATAAAAAGTGGTATTGTATTATAAGCCAAAGTATAAACTACCATGTTATTATCCATGAATCCGTATTGATATGAATAAATGACTGAGTGAATAAATAGAGAAGAATGTCAAATGATATATGTAGATACTCTACCTTCAAAGAGGTGAAGCATAAATCTTTATTACTCAATTGTGAATTATGCATAGTGACTTGCTTCCAAATGGTGCTGTATGAAAAGGGAGAAAAAAGAATAACTTAACAGTAAAGAAATCCGACAATTGCTACCTCAGCCAGCTAATCACAGTTTACATCTACAATGTTATGTACACTTGGCATACTGTGATAAAATAGTTTTTTCACAATGCTTTACCTCCACGCCTTACTTCTGTGCCTTCCCTCCATGTATCCCCATCATCCCAGTCTAATTATGGGAAAGCATCACACAACTCTCATTGCGGGACATCCTTGAAAATATCTGACTGTACTCTAGAAAGCTGTTAAAGTTATAAAAACAAGATTATCAAAATTCTTGTCTGAGAGTGTCACAGCCAAGAGGAGCTTAAGAAGACATGATGACCAAAAGTAATTTGGTATTCAGATGAAATCCTGGAACAAAAAAGAACATTATGAACAAAATCGGAATAGAATATGCACATATTTAATAGTAATGTATAAATATTGCTTAATGAATTGTAACAAATATACCACACTAATGTAAAATGTTATAATAGGAAAACCTGCATTTATGGGGGTAATGGCAACTCCGTACTCTCTTCATAATTTTTCTGTAAATCTAAAATGGCTCTAAAATTAAGAGTTTATTTTGAAAAACAGAGAATAGGTACACTTATGAAGACAGGAATGAAACTAAAATTAATACAGATTGTTCATTAGACAGTAGGAAAAAATGCTTGAAGAGCTAAAAGAAGAAAACTGTAAACTTAGAATTTTATATTCATCAAAAATGTTCTCCAGATCCCTCATATTACATATAGAAACAAGACATAAATGTTTACTATCAATCTTTCTATCAGCATTGTACTGATGAACTAACTCATCAAACAAAAAGAAATATGAGCTATTAGGTTTGAAAAGTGTGATAGATTGAATTTCAGCCCAAATTCTTTCCCCCTCTTTATATCTGTTCTTTTCGTATATAACTTTCAAGTACTGTCCAAGTCTGGGCAGGAAATTTTACTCAGCCCTTAATGTTGTGATTCACTACGCAATAAGGTTTGACCATGTGTTATTAGTGAACAGGACACAGAGACTTCGCACATACTTACATAATTGGACTTGTTTACCTTTGCACCTCTACTTTCACCATGAGAACTTGCCCAAGTTGTTCTGAAGAATGAATGTGGGACGTATGGAGCTTCACTGCAAATAGCCAGCCAACTGTAGACATAAAATGTATCTCAGGAAGACAAAAACAAACAAACAAACAAAATATAAACCAAACAAAAATCCCACCAAACCTAAGGCTCTGATTTCAAATTCACAATCTGAATAATTTATTATTAGAACAGTGAGTTTTAAAGTCAACTTTCTGTAAAGGATTATTGTGATAATACAGAAAGAAAGAGTAAATTTTTATTCTAAGATGATATAATATAATTGTATGTAGAAAATTCAAGATAATCTATAAACCATTATAATTCAAAAATGGATTAAGGAAGTTGGTTGGATCCAAGGCTAACACAGAACATTTATTTGTGTTTGTATATACCAATAATAAACAATTATAAATAAAAATTTAAAATATGACTAATTGCATAAAAATTCACATAGCAATGATGCAGTAAAAGACATACAAGACTTTTCTAAAATTTTTGAAACGTTATTTGGAGAAACTAAAGAATAATTAAACCATTAGAAAGCTTATGAAAGTTCAATATTAAGATGCCAAATTACTAAATATTGATCTATAAATTTAATATAGTTGCAATCAACATGTCAGCAATTTTTTTGGTGTAGATTGATGAGCTGATCATAAAACTTATACAGAAACAAAACTTCCCAAAAAAGCTAAGATAATCTTAAATAACAAAAACAACATTAGAGGTCTTATATTCCCAATTTCAAGACAGGATAAAGTTACATCAATTGAGGAGTTAATTGGGCAATGTTAGACAAATAGACCAATGGACAGAAAAGAAAACCTAGAAATATACCCACATATTTACAGTCACTCCAATATAGTCACCTAATTAGTGCAAAAGAGGATAGAATTTTCTATAAGTGACACTAGAATGTCCGGTTTTCTATATGGAAAAATTATGAACCTTGAGACTTACTTCATACCATTCTTAAATATAAATGTGAATTTGATCTTAGATCTAAATCTAAAATTAAAGCAGTCAAACTTGTGTGGAAAAAAAAAACCAGAATATATTCCTGACTTAGGTTTAGGCAAAGATTTCTTAAACAGGAAAAGCAATGACAACAAATATAAAAATCAACCGAATTACATTAAAATTAAAAACTTCTGTTTCTCAAAATCATGATTAAGAATTGAATAAGCAAGCCAAAGACTGGAAAAAATATTTACAATACAAGAATCTGGTAAAAGGCTTATATCCAGAACGCATAATACACTCCTACAAAACAATCAGGAAAAGGCAAACAATCCAAATTTTAAAATAGCAGAGATGATCAGGCAATTCACAAAGTAGCATATTCAAACCAAAGGTATATGAAAAGGAACTCAACTACATTACTCTCATTACTCATCAGGAAAATGAAAATTAAATTCAAACTAAGATTATAATTACACATTCGCCAGAATGCTTAAGTAAAAAATAATGAATACTAAGTGTCAGTGAAAATGTGGAGAATTTTGCTGGTGGGAGGGAACATTTTTACAATCATTTTAGAAAACTCTTTGACATTATCTACTGAAATAAAACATAGACTACTGTGTCACACAGTAATTCATCTCAGTGCATACTCAGATAAATCTGTGCATATAAACACAAAGCACATGTACAATACCCTAATAGAGCTTAATTCATAATAGCTAACACCTAGATACAATGCAAATGTCCAACAGCATAATAGATAAACAAATTGTGGTATATTCATACAAAGTAACACGGCACAATGATATTAAAAAGAACAAACTGCTGATACAGTAAATAACGTAATAAATCTCTAAAACACTAGGTTGCACAAAAGAAGCTAGGCACAAATGAATATATATTTTATTATTACAACTCCATGAATTCGAAAGTCAGGGCAAAATAACCTAATTGTAGTTTGTCATCCTAATCTTATACAGGGAATCCAAATTCTTATAAATTCTTGTTCCTGGTAAATAGCCATCTAGCAAGTCCTGACCCTGATTCTCAGCCTCTATTAAGGTCCAGATTGGCAACTATCCTCATGGAAAAATGGTAAGAAATCTTCAGCTGCTTCACCCCTCCTTGGAGAACTTTACTCTCCTCCCTGTTTTTTCCATGGATTGATTCTTCTTTAAATGGGTCTTTTGTTCCTTAAGCCTGTGAGACTGCAAGAAATTCAGCTCTACTTTTCTGAAGCTTTGGCTAGTTGTTTTTACCTCCTATCTATCACAGCTTCAAAATTTAACAAAAAATATGGAAGGATAAATTGTCTCTGTGAATGATTCTCCACTGCTCCAATTTTGGGACTCCTCATTGTGGGACCATCAAAAATTCCTCTTGTTTCTCTGTCTTTCATAAGGATCCTCTCTGTCAGTAGGTTTGTCCTATTTCAGATTCCAGAACTGCACTCGGGTTTAGAATGACCCCAAGGTGATGCACATTCCCAGCTCACAACTAAAAACTTATTTCCTTTCTCTATAGTCCTCATTGCTTCCACAGTTCACTGAATCTTTTTATTTTTATTTTTCCCTATCAAATATATATCGACAAGTAAAAACTGTTTATATTTAAGATGTATCATGTGATGTTTTGATACATGTATACATTGTGAAGTGACGACCACACTTAAGCTCATTACCTCATATAGTTACCTTTTGTGTGTGTGGTGAGAACACTTAAGATCTATTCTCTTAGTAAATTTCAAGTTTACAGTGCATTGTTATTAACTATAATCATTATGCTGTCTATCAAATCTCCAGAACTCATTCATCTTATAACTAAAATTAGTACCCTTGGAACAAAATTCCTTCATTTCCCTTAATTTCTAGCCATTGAAGACCACCATTTTACTCTCTGTTTCTGTGAGTTAACTTCTTTCTATTCCATATCAAGTGAGATCATGCAGTGCTTATCTTTCTGTGTCTGGCCTATTTCATTTAGCATAATGTCCTTTAGGTTCACCATATTGTCCCAAACAACAGAATTTCCTTTTCTCTTATGGCAAGTAATATTTCATTGTATATATGCACCACATATTCTTTATACAGTCAACTACAGAGCAACACTTAGGTTGTTTTCATATATTGGCCATTATGAATAATGCTGCAATGAACATGGGAGTGCAGCTATGTCTTCAAGCTACTGATTTCCATTTCTTTTGGATATATACCCAGAAGTGGAATTGGTGGATCATATGCCAGTTTTATTTTCAGTTTTTTGAGGAACCTCCATAATGTTTTCCATTACAGTTGTACCAATTTACATTCCTACCAACAGTGTACAACTCTTCCCTTTATTTCACACCATTGCCAACACTTGTTATCATTTGACTTTTTGATAACACCCATCCTAACAGGTGTAAGGCAATATGTCATTGTGGTTTTGATTTGCATTTCCCTGATGATTAGTGATGTTGAGCACATTTTCTTGTACCTCTTGGCCATCTGTGTGTCTTCTTTGGAAAAAATGTCTAATCGGGTATTTTGTGTATTTTTAAAATTTGGTTACTTGCTTTTTTACTATTAATTTGTATAAATTTACTATATATTTTGGGCACTATTTCCCTACCAGATATATAGTTTGCAAATATTTTTCCCATTCCATAGGTTGCTTTTTCATTTAGTTGATCATTTCCTTTACTTTGTAGCAACATTTTAGTTTGGGCCAGATGTGGTGGTTCATGCCTGTAATCCCAGCACTTTGGAAGGCTGAGGCGGGTGGATCACCTGAGGCCAGGAGTTCAAGGCCAACCTGGCCAACATGGTGAAACCCTGTCTGTACTAAAAATACAAAAATTAGCCAGCCATCATGGCATGCATCTGTAATCCCAGCTACTCGGGAGGCTGAGATATGAGAATTACTTGACCCTGGAAGGTGGAAGTTGCAGTGAGCTGAGATTGCACCACTGCTCTTTAGCCTGGGTGACAGAGTCAGACTCCATCTCAAAAAAGAAAAAAAAAAAAAAGGAAACTTTTTAGTTTGATATAATTCCACTTGATTTTTGTTTTTGTTGCCTGTGCTTTTGGTGTTATATTTTTAAAAATATTACCAATACCAATGTTAAGAAGCTTTTCTCCTGTTTTTGTCTAGTTTTTTTTTGTTTGTTTGTTTTTTTACAGTCTCCTTTTTTCTAATTTTTTTGTATCCTTTAAAGGTACAATTTCATTATTTTGCACGTGAATATAGTTTTTCCACCACCATTTTTAAAACAGACCATTGTTTGCTTATTTTGTATTCTTGGTGCCTTGTTGAAGATTAGTTGACCACAACTGTGTGAATTTATTCTGTTCTGGGATTTCTGTTATGTTTCATTGGTCTGTGTGTCTGTATTTATGCCAGTACTATACTGTTTTGATTACTAGCCTTATAATATACTTTAAAACCAGGTAGTATGAAGTCTCCAGCTTTGTACATCTTATCTAATTTTGCTTTGGCTATTTGAGGTTGTTTGTGGTTCTATATGAATTTAGGATTGCTTTTTCTATTTATGTGAAAAATGTGATTGGAATTTTGATGGAAAGTCATTGAATATGTAGATAGCCTAATTACTAATATTAAAACATGTAAAAGTGTAAAATATCCTGGCAAAGGTAAATATATGGGTCAATTCAGAATACTCTAACACTGCAAAGTTGGTTTATAAATCATTTTTAATTTCAATATAAAGTTTATAAGAGTGCTAAAAATAACATTAATATTTTATTAATAAACACACAAAAAAGATATATATTGCGATATTAAAACCATAACCTTTGAAGGTGGAAGAAGAAGCAAAAATGTCAAGTTTTTGCATGCAATTGAAGTTAAGTTATTTATAGCGTAAAATAGACTGGTATAACTGCAAGGTGTTGTAAACCTCTTGGTAAACACAAAGTAAAAACCTATAGTAGATACACACACACAAAGTAAATAAACATAGAGAAAGAAATTGAAACACACCACTGCAGATCATCAAATCACAATGGAAAATACTGGGTCAAAGAAAGGAATAAGGGAAATACAAATGAGTCAGAAAACAATTAGCAAAATGACATTAGTAAGTCCTTACATATCAATAATTAAACATAAATGGATCTTAGAGAGGCTAAGTGGATTAGAAAAAAAAAAAGACCTAAGTATATCCTGCTTACAAGAGACTCACTGTAACTTTAAGAATATACATAGGCTGAAAGTGAAGGGATGGAAAAAGATTCCTACAAATCTAAACCAAAGAAGAGATGTAGTTTTATTATTTCCAACAAAACAGGGTTCAAGTCACTGATGCTTTTAAATATTTATATCTTTGGTCATTTATCAGGGTTGTTTTTAGTTATTCTCAATGGAGGACTGACTTTCAAAATCCCATCATTCATATAAGTAAAGTTATCCCACCTATAATATTTTGAACACAAAGCTGACAGGATTTCTGCTGGATTAGATGTGAGTTTTGAGAGAATAAAAAAAATGATTTCAAGTCTTGAGTTTGAACATTTGACAGAGGACAGTTGCTATTTACTGAGAGAGGGACAGTAACTCAGAAAAATAGAGACAGGAAAATATATAACAGAAACATAAATTAATTCAAAATAGAGCAAAGTGCTAGAGAAAAGATCAAAAAGGAAGTTCTTTAAAAGACTGATATAATAAATAATTTTGTAAAGATTGAACAAGAGGCCGGGCGCGGTGGCTCAAGCCTGTAATCCCAGCACTTTGGGAGGCCGAGGCGGGCGGATCACGAGGTCAGGAGATCGAGACCATCCTGGCTAACATGGTGAAACCCCGTCTCTACTAAAAATACGAAAAACTAGCCGGGCGAGGTGGCGGGCGCCTGTAGTCCCAGCTACTCGGAGGCTGAGGCAGGAGAATGGCCTGAACCTGGGAGGCGGAGCTTGCAGGGAGCCGAGATCGCGCCACTGCACTCCAGCCTGGGTGACACAGCGCGAGACTCCGTCTCAAAAAAAAAAAAAAAAAAAAAACAAAAAAAAAAAAAAAAAAAAAAAAAAAAGATTGAACAAGAAAAATGTCAGATGCCAAGAGTATCAGCAAAGACACTGCAAACAAATATATTAAGCAAAGTGTATGAACAATTTAAAGCAAATTTTAAAATGCATATAAAATGAAAAAATATCTAAAACAATGTAACCAATAAAAACCAATAGATATATAAATGAGAAAATTTAACTGATATTTAGACTTCATAAATTAGAAACTTTAAGACTTGAATAGAAATATTTACCCACCAAGAAACCATAAACCTAAACCAGTTTGTTTTTCAAAATACTTTCATAATAACTTATACCAATGCTATATAACTTCCAGCAGAAAATACCTTAAATACACTTTATAAGCATTACAATAATATAAAAACCACAGACTTTCAGAAGACAAGAAAATTATAGGCCTATCTAATTTAATATAAGAATTTTAAGCAAACTAGCAGCAACTGAATCCATTCACATATCAGCAAGAGACCACCTCTTCAGTTATAAAAACAAGAAAAAGCAAGATAACTGGTGAAATCTGAATGAGACCTGAGGATTAGATGTTATTAATAGTTCAGTATTAACTTCATGCTGTTGTTTGTTATACTGGATTTCATAGGAGGATAACTTATTTGTAGAAAATATACTCTACTAGAAAGTTATGTAAAATTAGGTTAGAAATTTACTCTTAAGAAAAATTATCTGTAGTGGTTTGCGACTTTATAAATTTCAGATTTTTTTCTCAAAATAAAATTTTAAAACTATATAATGGGTATGAATAGGCAAGCCACAAGCTGACCAATGAGATACAGTACTTTTACTTTATCTACATCCCCTTTCTTCAGAAATTATTTTCAAAGAAAAAGCGGCCTTCTTTTGATTTTGAGAAGGCAAACAAGTGAATAATGATGGCAAACGGAAGAGATGGAAAGAGGTTCTTAAAGCAGGCTGTATCTTTGATGTGACCATTGACCTTCCACCTCTTACAACAATACCTTGTTTCTAAGCCTCTTTTAGTATGTATTTCTAGTACTTATGGAACATTAATAGTTATATCAGTGCTTAAAATAATTCAAACTTCTCATAATCAAATAAGCTAAAATTGGGACTAAGAGTATGTTGTTAAAATTGATAGAGAACAACCCACAAAAATATTAGGTAATAAAGAACAACTCTCTAAAAACACATTTGATATTATAAATGAAGTGGTCTGTTTTTGGGGAAACAGATATTACTCAAAAATAAAGACTAGACTAAAGGATAAAACTGAAAAAGTCTGAATAGACTCGAGAATATAACCTGATAATCTCATGGAAGAAATTGGGAAAAAATATTTTAAAAAATTCCTAAAGATACTTTGGTTGAGGCTCTTTTAATTGTGAATTTTCTTAAATTTAAGAAACATTTAATTCCCAGGCCAAACACACTGATTCAGAATATAAAAAATTGTGTCAAGCTACACGATATAACTCATGATGACAGAACACCAAAATCTAACAAGGAGAACCCCCTGAAATAAAACTACAGGATAATTGCACTTAAAATATATACATCATCAAATGGAAGCGAGTTAAAATCAATACTTCAAAATAATTTTATACTGATAGTGATAAAGATATACAAGCGCAGTTTGCTCGAATAAAATATATTAATATAGTAGTTAATATAATGATGAAGGAAACTGTATATTACAGTTGACAGTAAATACTGTCAACTAGGCTTTGTAAATTACATTAGATAATTGCCTTAACATAATCTTTCTCTCCTGTTCTCTCCTTTCTCCTTTCCCTCTCTTCTTTTCCCTTGGAGCTATTCCCACATTTAATAATAAAAAAAGTTTAAAAGCATTTGTTTTAATATCAAAAATAAAAGATGATGGTTTCTATCCCTTTCAAAGGACACTTGAGCCTGCAAAGAGAGTTATCTATCCAGAGAGCTATATAGGAACTGAAGCATAGAGGATTGGAAATTTGCTATAAGCAAGTCATTTATAACTAGGAATCAGAGAGAATATCTAATTCCAAAAACAATCTGTTGCATTCATTTTAGTGAAGTGAGCTTAGGGAACTGTTACCAATAGTTTTCTGCAGCTAAATATAGAAGATTATGAAGACGGATACTAAGAAATCCAAGCAATAGCCTGCAGCTTCATTACAAATACCACCTGATTGAACCATTTTGTGGGGCTGTCTGTCTTCAATACTCATGTGTGCTGTATCTTAGACTGAAGTGGGAAAAAATTAAGGAACTTTCAAAATGAAAACTGATTTCAAAAATTACAGCCCAGAAAGTAACAAAAAGAGCTGTCATGCTCTTTAGCAGATTTTCCTTTAATTTCTGCAGAATCTTTTGTCTTCAACCTTTGAGCCCTGTTATTGTCTCTATTGTAGTCAAACCAGGTCCTTTTTCTTCAGTATAAGTGCTAGAAAAGACACATGATGACGTTGTGCTGATTAGAGGAGAATGTGCATGTACAGCTAACTTTTGCAAGACCACAAATTGTGCAAGTTAGAATACATGAAAGCCTGCGAAAAATGACAACCAATAAATTAGTATTAGCCAAAATAAATTTATATTATATTGTATGATAAACACATAAAAGATAGATAGGCCTAATTCTTTAACCTGTTATCAGAAGGGCAGTTATATAAAACTGTAGCCAAATATCTTTGGACGAAAGAAAATGATACTGTCTCAGCCTCCATATTTGAATGGGTATACCCAGGAATATGAAGAAAATTTTGTGATGATCAATTTCTTAAAGACTGGTGTTACGGTTTTTAAAATTCAAAACTTCATTATTTGTTTTATTTTAAAGTTTGTGTTTTGTTAAAACCTGTATCACAGGTTTGTTATTGTTTCTTTGTTGCTGAAGTTTGTTATTGTTTCTTTCATTCAATTCATTCATTCATTCATGTATTTATTTACTAAAAAATAATATGTCAAGTACATCTATGTGCCAGGCATTATAAGTAACACAAAGAGGACTAATAAATGCCATCTACCTTAAAAGAATATAGTTGACATGTTACATACATTTAAATAGATTTGTTTTATTAACAAAACATGCTATAAGAGGACCCTATAATAGAAAAGTATAGTGAAATCACTTACTATCAAACAGTGAAGATTTTTGTTTAAGAGAAAAAAGTCACATCATTTGTTTTTATCAAAAAATGAAGTGTTCTTAATAATGAAGGTAGACAGATAAGAAATGTAAATGAGACAGACAAATACAAGGAAGGAAGTAAATAAAAACAGCCTCAAATCACAAACTCAGGAAACTGGGAAAGAAAAAAGTCATTGATGTTTTCCTGGAGTCGTGTGTGTGTGTGTGTGTGTGTGTGTGTGTGTGCGCGCGCGCGCGCGCGCGCATATACAGATAGTGAGACAGATATGCAGATGATATCTCAACTGGCTGTAAAGAGTGGGCCATAATTTTCTTTTTAAAATCTGTAGATTTTAACCCATTGTCTAAAATATTGCTGTAGAGAAATAGAAGGTAACAGACTAGACTTCTAACACCTCTCACCCTAGCTCAGTTCACCTTTCTTCCTGAATATCTGAATAATAATTCTTCTTAAAAACATTTCTTAAAGATTCAATAATGGAAAGAGAAAATGTTGTGATTTTCAACATACACTGTCAAATTTTTCTGGATGGTGGTGGGATTTTTTAATTTTAAAATCTAGTAATTAATTATTTCAGGGGTTACTTATTATTTTATTTAGCATTTTTACCAACTATAATTTTCCTTCTATGGTAAATTGCGATCCAGGGACACAAAGTATGGAATACTGAAATATATCTTCAATTAGCATTCTTTTAGGTTCATGTTTTTAAAATATGCACTAGGTAGGCTTATCTCAAAACTTCTTCCTAAATAATTCAACTTATAGTTTCTTGATGTTAAGTTCCTTAATAATAATTTTTCCTAATATTTGTTTCTTTAGGCAATCAATCCTCTATAATCTAATTATATGTTTATATGTACCTCAAATCTTTTCTTTTTCTTGAAAATAAAATGATACTTGAATGATACTTGAAGTATCATTCAAGTATCATTTTATTCTTGAATGATACTTTTAATGTACATAAAATGAGTTTTCCTTTTGCCTAAGTTATATTTTCTTCTAGACTGGACTCAGTTTTGTTTTTTTTTTCTTATAATGGTATGTCCCTAACTTCTTATTTATTTTCTTTTACTTTATCAATGTTCTTGTTATAATTAATATAACATTTCTATGTACTATGGCATTTTCATTCATCTTTCTCATGCTTGTAAAGCTATATTTCCTGATTTTGTGTAAGTACATTCTTGACTTTCTACTACATCTGATGACTGTTTTGGACTTTTTTTTTTTTTTTTAACTTCAGTTTGAAGACAAATATGGCTGCTTTCCATTCCTTTTCCCCTAGCTTGAGGGCATGAGGCAGGTAGATGTTTATCTGAGAGTTAAAGATTTTGTGCTGCACATGAGATGTACTATCAGTTCTGAGGTACTGTTAAATACCGCAATACTCACTGCACTGGGGAAGGAGAGAGCTCTTATCCTATTCCGATGATAGGAGGAGGTGGATAACTATTGGTTTGGCTTTTCTCCTGGAACCGGAGGGCACTGGATATTTACTTCTCTCCCTATTTTCTTGCCATGTTTCATGCATTTCTCCATAGTAATGATTTCCATCACTCTTTAGTGAAACAAGGGTAGAGATAAATTAGAAAAATAAATTCTGTTCCCTTCCTTGCAGTTTTGGAATATTTCTGAGAAGGTTCAAGATGTTGTTCTTATCAATTCAACTTCAAGGGAGAGGGTAAGCTCTGTGAACCAAGTCATGCTGTATTCCTCAGCTCTGCCTCCAAACCCAGATTTTATTCCTTGTCCAATTATTTGCTACTGCTGGGGATTTTATTCATTTTCTTATTACCTTGGAAAATTGATTTTGTTGATATTTTGGGAGGGGGATCTAAATCTTTTAAATCATTTTAAGAATTGTTACTCATGACATTATAAACAAAACAATTGTTTTTGAAAAAATAGCTTTATGACATGCCATAGAAGTAAAATGACGCATCAATTTCTAAATATTTCTACTACGAACAATTAAGCACAAAGATACAAATGCTATAAAAGGAGTTGTCTCATTAAGAGACTACAGAAAACTTTTAGTCTACTAGGTCAAAGAAATTAGTCTCTATCATAATATGACTCAGTCATCTTCTGTAATAATATCAATTTCATTTCATTTTGGAGGACAAACTACAAACAACCATGTGTAGAATAAATAAAAACAAATTTATAATATAAAATCCCTGAACAAAGGCAGCACATGTTCATTAATTTGCAACCTTTTATAACACCCTGAGGATGTGGGTTACTGCACAAATAGGAAATAATGGGGAACTAAAGAAACACAGGAAATGCTGGAGTGGGGGAGTTAGATCTCTCTGAGGATTACAGGGAATGGCTTTAAGCGGAAGAAAGAGTCACCACATAGAGTAATATAGTATTTTTTTTATCTCTAATGCTTTCTATCTCACCAAATGGTTTTTGAAAAAGGAGAAATCTTAAATTATAAAATCAAAGGATGCCTTTGAATATTCAGCTTGGAGTTAGAAAAAACTGAATTCAAACTCCATCTGTGTGGATCTGGGTATTTTGTTTATGCTGTCTGAGCATTAACTGCAGGAGGGGCAAAATGGAAATGATGCTTATCTTACAGAAATATGGTGAAAATTGTGTGATATAAATATGAAGAACTGAGCACAATGTTCGACATATGTAGGTATTCAATAAATCATGCCATCTAATAGCATTAGTGGTTGGTTGAATGATTTGTAACTATTATAACTACTTATGTTAGTATTATTCTACCATCTGAATACTCTTTAACTTTCTTCCCCTCTCCCACCCCGCATTCTGTCAGCAGTGGTTACAGCTTTACAAATGGATGGACTGAATTACAACGCTGTTGGTATGGTGAAGTCTGCCTAAATAAGGCATTGTGTTTTATGGTCCATCTTTGTGTAGTGTACAAATAATTTAAGTAGTAAAATTCACTCTTTAAAATAAAATTATTAGCCAAAAATTAACAGGAGGAAATTAAGTGATAGCCTAAAATCTACCCTCCATCTAAGTAGGTTTTGTCCTTTGGAAAATATATCTTCCTGGATACTTCAATCTTAATGAGCCTGCTTCCTTGGATTATCAAAAAGTCAGAAAGCAGAACTAAGTAGCACTCAGTTTTTGCATGTTTATAAAAACCTTATCTATTTTCAAAATTATACACTAGGTCAATGCTGAACAATCTATACCACTGGCTTAGTAAGCATGTATTTCATTTACATCTGTATAGTAGTATAGACAGAAATTATTTGTTTTGAAACCCAGGATACAAAGTCAACCCTAGGCAAAATTATAAAAGACGTCCAGTTTTTCTGGCCTCAACCTCTGCCCTTCTAGTTTTGGCCCATTTTACTATTTTCTATTGCTGTGTATTACCTCCGTGTTTAACAACCATTTTCTCCAATGACCTGCTACCCTGGCCTGCCCTTCCTGACTGTCTCTGCTGAGAATTTTAATTCTGCCCATTCTCTTTTTTTCGCAATTTCAAAACTTGTTTGTTGAATGAATCATTCTCCCAGAGTTCTGCACTTAATTTTCAAGGTAAGAACTAGCTAACTAGTTCCTGTGTTTGTTCTCCGCCTTTACCTCAACTACTTGTAAGCTCTATGATGCCAGGAAATTTGTCTAATATTTTAGAGCCTAAGTATCAAGCATGGTATTTTTATATTGAGAATTTATTTTTATTTTTATACTAAAGCTAAATGTTTTGAAATGAGGTAAATTTATTATCCCCAGTTGTTATAAACATGAGAAAAACAAGATTCAGAAATATATATAAATTTCAAGATGACACAGACACCAAAAGATGAACACACGGTGTTATAAAATTATTTGATTCAAAAGCTTTTAGATTTTTCATTATACTATGGTAATACTCTAATGTGTCAAATCAAAGGATGATACATAAAGGACATTGAGCCCCATGGCAGACAATTCAAAATGTTATTTTATGGTTGTTTGATTTTGCAGATGGGCAATGACTACTTTATCAATAATTAGTCTATCCAGTATATGTCCAAATATACATATTAAATTACTTCTATACTAGTCAGAAGTTCCTGGTACTTATGTCATTTTGTTTTCCGTTTGTTGGTAACTTTATAGTATTTATTTCTATTTCTTCAACAAATATGTTTTCTGCTATTTTATGTTCTTATGAAAAATACTTTATGTTCATCCATTAAAAATATGATTATGCTAGAAATACTGGCACTCCAAATCTTTCTGAACTAGAATAAATTAGTGTGATGTGGAATAATATTTAAAATTTCAAAATGTTTTGCATATTGATTAATATATGCCAGAAAAGCAAAATTGTTTTGGCTGGAAAAGTAAAATCATAGATATTTTGGACATTCCCCAAAACAAATGCCTCACTGCCTTTATCACAAGTAGAATAAAATATCATCATATTTGCTTGGAAAGGAGGATCTTTCTTTTTACTTCAGAAATTATATATATATATTTACCCCAAGTTGTCATTTATTTTCATGAGGGGGGAAAAAGAATCCTCTATGATAGTGAAAATATATTTTTTAATACAATAGCTGCCAGCAATATACTGGTGTTGATGTTCCAAAGAGAAAAGAAAATACATGCATTCTATAATAAGTTTTCATTTGCCTGCTGAAGAAATTCTAAAGAAAATACTCCAATTCTATTCAACATTATGACTTGAGGAGTTGAAATTTTTCCATGATAAAAATATAATTTGTGTAGCCCAAACTTTGTCTATTTATAAAGGATGAAGTTTTTAAAAGCCCATATATATCAATGAATGCTCCCGTCTCTTTGAATTAAATGCTTAATTCAAATTAATGTAAGAAATTGGTGAATCATTAAATGATGAAATTTGTATCAAAATGTTCATAAAAATACATTTGTATTTCTGTTCCATTTTTACTTTGCAGATTATTTTTATTTTTAGTTTTTTTGAGACAGGGGCTCGCTCTGTCACCCAGGCTGTAGTGCCATGGTGCGATCTTGACTCACTGCAGCCTCTGCCTCCCAGGTTCAGGTGATTCTCCTGCCTCAGCCTCCTAAGTAGCTAGGACTACAGGTGCATGCCACCACGCCTGGCTAATTTTTGTATTTTTAGTAGGGACAGGGTTTCACCATATTGGCTAGGATAGTCTCGATCTCCTGACCTCGTGATCCACCTGCCTCGGCCTCCCAAAGTGCTGGGATTACAGGCATGAGCCACCACGCCCAGCCTACTTTGTAGATATTTTCTAAATGGGTTTAAGTGCACAGAAATAAAAGCTACCTACATGCAACTCTGGAGAGATTCAAAACACAGCAGAAGTAAGTTAACATGCCTAAATCCTAGAGTTGATCCACTTAGGGTAAGAATAAATGTCAGAAATCTCTTAATTGTATACAGATTGCCCAAGGCTTTAAAGATAAATTGTGAAAGCCAAAATTATCAAGAAATAAAATCTTATTTGAAGTTTATCACAAAAGTTAACAGTACTAGTAAAAGAAGACAACAGAACTGTATAGAAAATCTGCATCTACATCAAAAAGGGGAAGTTTTATCAACTAGAATGGAAGACAGCTTTCCAACTCTTGAATACAAAAATTTCTCAGAATCCCTTGGAAAACAGACTTTCCATTCAGACTATAATATCTTCACTGAAGTAAAACACAACAGGTGTTTAAATGAAGGGGAATGGATTGTTAGCTGTAAAAATAAAATCAGATTATTTCCATAATGTCAATTCATATACTCCATGAACTGTCTACCATGAAAACTTTTATGTCCCAAATTTCTCAGGATTTTAGGCTATGGTCTTTCCACAAACATACAATGGGGTTAAAGCATGTTGTTGGATCATCCTTTTTACTAGTTAGCTTTTGACCATTTACCAATTTCCATTTCATTTGACTAACTTCCCTGATAAAGTAGTATCTGTCTTTCTACAGAGTAAAATAATTCTGTCTTCATCAAAATCACAAGAGACATGCTTTCCTCGAACATTTAGAGGGATAAAATGATTTTAAAATAATACTGCTTAGGAGTGTATATTTTCAGATAACTACTATACCTTGTCTATCTTTGATCCTAATCTTCAATAACTGCATGTTCATGCAAAATACAATTTTTACTCTATAGGAAGAGGAGTAGCCTGTTAGGAAAAGCAAATTCTTAGAGCAAGACATGAACACATCTCTTTCATAAACGCGACTTTGCTTGGCTAGTCTTTTGGCTACAACACTATATGGTATTTCAACCTCTTTATCACTGGGACAGGTATTGGTGAACTCGTCCCCACTGTATGTATTAGTTAGGTATCAGTTATTTCTTCTGGAATATCAAAGTTGTGATTTTTTTTGGCCACTACCTTGACACTATGCAGTTTTGGCAGCAGGTTGCAATCTGCTAATGTCATTTCATTTTCTAGAAATTTATGTCTAGAAAACTTAACGTCCTCCATAGTATTTTCATCAATTTCATCAGAGAGAGGAGAATTCAGATATTCATCCAGTCTTCTGCAGGGTTTTCAGGAGACCCCTCTCCAGTACTTCATTAGCCTCTGGCCTGGAATTCTTGATATATGCAGAGAATTTGGCAAAGATATCCATTCCAGCAGAATTTGATTCTGGATGTTTTGGTGAAGGCTTGAAGTATGTGGGAGGGCTTAAGACTTCTTCAATAAATGCCTCAATCTTATTTACATCTGTTTTGACTTCACTGTTGAAAGTTATGTTCCCCTCTCTTTAATTTGGAGACACTCCACCACAAACTTTTCAATTTAGAGTTGGCTTGCCATCTCTCAGGAGCCCTCACCATTGTGTGCATTCACTGTGTATAGATGGTGGAACTTGTGAGGTGCAATGTTTAATTGTTAAAATGGTAGCCATGACTTTATCAGGCAGCCCCAAACTGGTGCATAATGCACGGTACAAGGGATATTTATGTATTTTTTGGAATTTTTTAATATTTAGTAAGATTATATGAAAGGATTGCTATTGTATCAGAAATATTGTTTCAATTTAGTCTATCCTGGATATATACTAAAGAATATTACCATCAGAGAAGAGAGTTTTCTACAAAAGTCACTACAGATTTTGCTATATTGCTTTGTAGATAAGATTTTTACTTTTGCCTAAAAGCATTTATCCTTCATATCAATTGTAACATCTGACACTATGTAGGAGCTAATCGTTTAGAGGGAGGGAGGGTTTTCTCAAGATCTTCCTCAAGCATTTTGTCTCTATAAGAGAAACTGAAGGGCACCTGATACTCTGTGTAAATATGTTTTGTTATATGTGTTTTGCCCTGTGCCATTCATTTGGAACATTGTTGCTTTCTTCCTTTATTTTAAAAAGCTTGTTTTTAGGTAATCATAGAGCTTGCTATTTATACATCTTTTGAGCAACACTACATAAACTGATATTCAGTTGATTTAGCTATAGCAGTACAATGATTAGTAATGTAAAAATTAACACAGAAATTAACCTAAGGAATGAAGGGTGGGTTTGTCAAAATATCAAGTAAATTTTTTACTTTATATATAATATATACATATATATTATATAAATATAAATAAATATATAAAAATATATATACTTTATATATATATATATATTATAAAACACAGGTCATCAACTTTCTCATTTCACCTCATTTACCTTGTATAGATGATTGTTCACTCCTCTTGGACTAAGTTATAGTTATGGTGCGTGTGTATTTACTGCAGTTTTGCCTGATCTCACTCATTGCACTTGCTTGAGTTAAATTTTTCTACAGCCATGTTGAGGAATAGCACTTCGCATGTTTTTGTTTTGTTTTTTGTTTTTTAATTGAAGCCCTAAACCAGAAATCATATATATTTTTTAGGCCATAGCTTTTTTTCTCTCACCAGTTCTAAAATTTTAATCATTCAATTTCTCACCAAGTGTTTTGGAAATGGATACATAAATGATTCTATACATAAGAAATGGTTCTCATGTTGACAGTTGCACCAGTAGATTGTGATGTAATATTACTTTTAACCTTCATGTCATGTGCTATTGTTGTTTTAATAGTTTATTGTGCTTGTCATAAATCTCACAAAATATCCAGAGAGGTTTTTGGGTTTCGTTTGTTTGCTTGTTTTGTTTTTCTGTTTGCCAGCAAACCATTTATTCTATTACATTTTGCTTAAAATAAAAATAAACTCAAACAGTATTTGAGATATGTATAGATACATAGGTATAGATATACACATTTCCTGAATTAGTCTCTTTATTTGGGTAAAATTTATATACACTGAAACACATAGATCTTAAGAGTTCAATTCAGTGAGCTTTAAAGAATGGATTCACTTCTATAGTTACTCCCAATCAAAATATGACAGGCAGGCAACCATTGTACTGATTTCAATCAATACATATGTTTTACGTTCTTTTGAACTGCACCTGAATGGAGTCATAGGGAATGTACTCTATTCTGTCTGGCTTCATTCACTCAAAATAGTATTTTTGCAAATCAACAATCAAAAGTTCATTAAGGAGAAAATCTACTCAGCAATAACTAATAGACTATTGATACAAAGTTGTGATAAACATTTTTGTACAATTCTTTTTGTGCAGCATATGTGTTCCTTTTTCCCAGATAAATATCAAGATGTGAAATTTCTGGCTCACAATCTACATGTATGTTTATCTTGAGAAACTGATGAAGAATTGTCCAGAGTGGTTGGTCTATTTTATCTTACCACCACCATTATAGTATGGTCCCCGTTTGTTATACACCATAATCATAATTTATGGTTGTCAATCTTTTGAATCTGAGACACTGTATTCGGTGTGAGAAAGTATATTGTAGTAGGGAGTAAATTGCATTTTCTTCATACTATTTATATTTATGAACTTACTGGGATTTGTATACCTTCCTTTATAAAATTTCTTGTAAATTTATTTGGGATTATCTAAGTCACTATTGATATAGAAAAGTAATTTTCATATATTGATAACAAATCCTTCAAAATACATATTGCGAATATTTCTTCAAACTTGTGTCTTGCCTTTTCACTGTTTTAACAAAATGTTTGATGAACAGAAGTATTTATTTTGAGTGGAATCCATATTATCACTTTTCTATATTTTTTATATTCTTTCTAAAATGTCTTTACCTACTCCAAATTCACGAAACTATTCTTAGGTTTTGTTTTAGAAAGACAGTTTTGGCCTTTATATATGGATACCGGTTATTCCAACACTAGTTATTGAAACTATTCTCCTTTCTCCATTGAATTACCTTGGTTTCTTGCCTATGTACAGAATCTCTGTTCTGTTCTATTGATCTATTTGTCTATTCACAAGTATATCACGTATTGTTACTTCAGACTTAAAATTTAGGCAGCTAAAATAATGCAACTTTGTTCTGTTATTCAAGTCTGTTTTGGCTATTCTAGGTTTTTTGTATTTCTATAAATTTTAGAAACAATTTTCAAAATAATGTTAGGATTTCAAGTCAAATTGCCTTGAGTCTACGGGTAAATTCAATGATAGACAAATCTTCACAAAATCAAGTCTTGTAATTCATGACCTTGGTATATCTCATTGTTAGATCTTTAATTGCCCTTAACATTTTATTGTAGTGTTCATTGTATAGATTTTATAGATATTTTAAATATTATGCCTAAGCACAGTGTTTCATGTTCTTGATGGCATATTTTTAAGATTTTATGTTCCAACTATTTTTTGCTAGTATGCAGGAATGCAAATGACTTTTGTACATTGATTTCATATCTTGGGACCTTACCAAATTTATGTTTTAGGATTTGTTAGCATCTAGAATTTTTCACACAAACAATCATATTGTCTGTAAATAAAAACATTTTTGCTTTTATGTTCCAAACTGTATTTCTTTTGTAATTTTTTACTGCCTCCATCTGCTGAGTATGACCCTTATTATAGCACAGTGTTAAATATAAGTAGTAAAAGAGAGCAATTTATCTTTTTTCCAATCTTGGGTTAAAGCATTTAATATTTCATTATTAAATGTGACATCAGCTGTTTATTTTTGTAGATACCCTTCATCAAATTGAGGAGGTTGCCTTCTAGTTTTAGTTTGCTAACAATTAAAAAAAAATTTTTTTTCTTATACTCTAAGTTCTGGGATACATGTGCAGAACGTGCAGGTTTGTTACATTGGTATACATGTGCCGTGGTGGTTTGCTGCACCCATCAACCCGTTCTCTACATTAGCTATTTCTCCTAATGCTATCCCTCCCCTAGCCCCCCACCCCCTGACAGGTCCGGTGTGTAATGTTCCCCTCCCTGTGTCCATGTGTTCCCATTGTTCAGCTCCCACTTACGAGTGAGAACATGTGGTGTTTGGATTTCTGTTCCTGTGCTAGCTTTCTGAGAATGATGATTTCCAGCTTTATCCATGTCCCTGAAAAGGACATGAACTAATCCTTTTTATGGCTGCATAGTATTCCATGATGTATATGTAACATTTTCTTTATTCAGTCTGTCATTGATGGACATTTGGGTTGGTTCCAAGTCTTTGCTATTAGGAACAGTGCCATGATAAACATATGTATGCATGTGTCTTTATAGTAGAATGATTTATGATCCTTTGGGTATATAGCCAGTAATGGGATTGCTGGGTCAAATCGTATTTGTGGTTCTAGATCCTTGAGGAATTGCCAGACTGTCTTCCAAAATGGTTGAACTAATTTACACTCCCACCAACAGTGTAAAAGCGTTCCTATTTCTCCACATCCTCTCCAGCATCTGTTGTTTCCTGACTTTTTAATGATCGCCATTCTAACTGGTGTGAGATGGTATCTCATTGTGGTTTTGATTTGCATTTCTCTAATGACCAGTGCTAATCAGTTTTTTTTCGGCCACATAAATGTCTCCTTTTGAGAAGTGTCTGTTCATATCCTTTGCCCACTTTTTGATGGGGTTGTTACCTAACAATTTTTAATCATGAAGGTACTGTTAAAATTTTATCAAAAGCTTTTTACAGATTTATTAGTATGGCCATATGATTATTCTATGTTATTCTATTCTTTGGTAGATTATATTGATCAATTTCAAATGTTGACTCAATCTTCCTGCTCTTGATAAATTCTACTTTGGGTTAATGTATGTTATTTTTTCTTCTGTAGTGTCTTTCAGAGTGTTTCAAGTTCTATTGCAATGTGAATTTCTGGATTTAGAATTTCAATTTTTGTTAAGCAATGTCAACTGTGTCGTCTAATCTGGTTCTAGAGGGCACATAACTTTGCTTATCAGAGGGAGTGGTGCTCATCACATTCCATCTGTTCCCTCACCACCTTCCCCACCCCTGAAATTAGTCAGGGCTGTATGGCAGGTTTTTGGTCAATGGGCTGTGAGTGGAAGTCACCTGGGCCATTTTGAAGCCAAAGCATAAAAGACCTGGTGCATAACACTCCAGCTCACTCACCCCTCCCCTGCAAACTGTGGTTATGGGGTTTTCATGCACCAGATGATACAGTGCCAAGGTGTCATTCTCAGCTCACTTTCCCAAAGTCTATGTGGACCAGACCCTCAAATGTTTTACAATATAAACTGATCATAAACAGAAAATAAACTTAATACCATGAAGCCACTGAATCTTTAAGGTTACTGGTTACTGCAGCATAGAGCAGCTCAATCTGATCAATACTAATCATGGAAATTGGGAATATAACATTTTTATCATAAACAAAATTAAAACAATAAATGTTTGCAGAGATTAATGGAGTATTTATATAACACATCCAGTAGAGGTGCTCACTCAGTAAGTATCAACAGTAGCGACACACAAGATGGAAAGCATAACAATGGAAATAAAATAGTTATATTTAATAGCTAACAATCATTAAATTTCATAGGTCTCATCTTCAATGCAGTAATAGTATTTCAAGCAACTTGAAATAAGTTACTTATTTGTTATTTTACTCAACATATATTTTATTGACTACGGACTATATTCTATTCTAAGAATAAAATAGATCCTTTTCTCATTTAAGAAACAGTGAAATAAAGATTCCCGTATCTACATTTAAATGGAGCTCAGTAATCATGTAGAGACAATATGGATACAAAATTCACTGACAATTGGCTTCACCATTCCTTCCTAACCATACTCTGAAGATTGTATCCATTTTATTCATTTGCCCTTCTAAAAGCAGCACTCCTAATGTCCAGCAAACCAGTCCAAAGGCAATGAGCCAAGGGAGGAAAGGACAGCAGCAAAGGATAGCACTACTCCACTGTACAATCAGTTCTTTATAAAACAGAACTGATGTGAATTGAGAACCTTCATTAAATTACCTGTTATTCAGAGGCAATCCTCTCAGCCATTTGGGAGAGAGCACAAAAATAAAGTATAAATTTCCACAAGTTTTTTCTTCCTTTCTGACCTTTCTACATAAATTAAACTATTTTACCAGACACCTCGGAGGAAGATAAATACCTTTGGCTAATACCTAAATAGGGTTGACTTCTGGTTTCTGTTCTAGCTCTAACGAAGAAATGGTGGTGACAATTCCAGAAAAGAAATTGCCAAAGATGAAAACCTTTAAAATATAACTTAAAGGTGAAGAAGACCACCTGGACTGGTCACCATGCTAGATCAAGGAAGAGGCCAAAATATGGCAAAAGTGAGATTGCTAAGGCTGTACAAACACTCTCACCTCCAGTTTGAAAATTCTTGATACTGATTGTGCTTTTGATTTTGTTAGCTGTCTTGGCAACGACACTCTGCATATATGTAAAATCTATATTATGCCTGTCTAGCTGTGAGCTGTCAAACGATGTTGCACTTGCTAATTCATGGACTATTTATCTTCATGTTTACGCTCTAACAAAATGATGGCTGTTTAATTATACTACAAATGAGTTTTGCCAGCCAATTGTATGGCAGATGTTATTTACTCCCAGAACAACTGTCAAAAGACCAAAGCAGCACATCTAACAAACTAAAATGTACTGTACTGGGTTACATTTCACAGGCGACTCCCTCTATCACCTAGCCACAGGCTTTCCATTGTAATAACAATGAGAGGGACAGCATCATTGAGTATGATGCCAGCCCGAAATCTGATTGTCAGTAATGAATAGGATTAAAAGAGTTGTAACTGAGTAGATTCTACTTGGAGAATAAAACAGGGAACTGTAGTAAACATGAAAAAAAAAATCCTTCAAATTTGCTAAATGCTATGGTATTACAGCATTCATTAACTAATTCCATAATGGCAGATGGGAAGAAAAAGCACCTATCATCTCTATTTGTATGGTAACTGAGCAATAGTCACTGAAGTATAGTTTTTCTCATGAAATTTATGAATGCTTAAAGGTGGAGAGAATGCCTGTAGTTGGAGGGTACCATAACTTGAACCTAGGAAGCAAACCTACAATAAACTTGTTCTGTGTATTGTTTAAACTTTTCTAAGCTTGTAGGAACATTTTATTATGCCTACCACTTGCTTCAAATAAAATTTTCCAGGGAGAGCAAGTGCTGCTGTGGCCCTCTTTTATGTAGTGTGCTGGTAACATGCCAAGGTTTTTAATAAGGAGAAAAAATAAGAACTCTTAAAAGTTTAAAGCCCAATAATCTAGGAGCTAAAATCTGATTAAGTATAAAATAAACTTTCTACAATTAAATGATTCAGTGGCAGATAAAATAGAAACAGAGTCCAAGAAATAACTCTTACCAATTTAATTTTGCCTACTGCAACAAATTGGAATGGTATGTCCCTACTTTGCAAGAAAATATTGAGGCAAAAAATAGGCCCTCATTTCTTTCAGCCAGAATTACATGCCACTGTGAAAGATCAACTGCTTGACTTTCTTACTGCGGGTGATGTGAAAGATATTCCTATATAACCCCTGTCCATAGCTCATTTCTACATAACATATTGGCTTTATGAAGAGACAAGTGATTTATAATGATTTACAGACCACTAATGTATGCCCATAAATCCAATCCATTATTCCGTAGTTTCTTCCCAGTTTGCCTCATTCTGGGAACAAGCAAAATGAAAGCTCTGTTTAGCTAGGGAACATGGACAACCTAGTGTTTTCTCTTTTCTGGCACTTCTTACAAGTAGGAGCCTCATGTTTGAGACACAAGCATCTGCCGACTTAGCAGGAAAACAGAGCGGCTAATCGTAGAGCTGAGGGTAGCTGTCAGATTTTGAAGCATTTATATTTACATTCCAAACCAAAATGATGAGAATTAACTTAAGAAACTCTTATCCTGGCTTCCTTATTCTTCCTTTACTTTTTCTCATGCATGCCCCTTATATATTATTATTTTACAATAAGAACATAATTTAGTAGCTACTAATATCTACAAACTGAAATTATTCTGGATTATGTGAGGAAAAAGTCACTTTTCTAACTTAACTAAGATACAGAGATACAGGGTGTTACTTAAATGAATATTAATAAAAATATTAATTATGTTCTTGATAATACAGAGTGAAACTGACATTTATAAATTGTGTATTTGCCAAAAGAAATTATACCTTCACAAGTATCTTAACTAGGCCCCTGCATTTCTCTGAATTTCCTAACAAACCTCTTCCCACCTGACAGTGGAGTTTTTATCAACTTCTGTTCAGATCATCAATAAATTATTGATAGATATGGTCTTCTTTTTCTTTTCATTCTTTCCTATTTCTTATAGGATTGTATAAATACTAATAATTAACTCCAAATATGGTATACATTATACCCATTGACTCTAGCATAAGCCAGCTACTTAAGATAGTTGCTTAAACTTGGGGATGAATGATCAAATTTATGATCTTAGTCTACTGGTTTTAAGACCCTCTACCTTTCAGTCTTAATCTGCCTCTGACTCATCTGATACCGGAAGTTCATAGGCTCCATGGTAGCAGCAGACATTGGGGATTACAAGAAGTATGCACAGTCCCTGCAACTGGAGATTTCACAGATGAAAACTACAAAGAGGAACATACAATCCAGATAATGAGCCAAACAGGGTATATCTTCCTGAAGCACAAATATTGCCCAAATTTAGGAAAATATCGCTAAAATTTGAGAAATTAAGTAATTTTATTACTGAATACTTCAAGACATTATCCTTACATTAAAACAAGTGTGATATGTTTTAGTATAAGAAAAATATCTTACTGATAAAGAATAGGAGTGAGAAAGGAACATCTATTTTTTAAAAAACTCTACATATTCTTTTGATGCTTAGCCTAATGCAGAATGTAAAAATCAGGGGAACATTAATGACAAAGCATAAGACTAAGAGTTTAACTATTAGTGAGGGACTGAATATGACATTACCCTACAAGTAGGACTGTCTTGGAGATTTCTGAGGGGAGTTGGCTATTGGATATGTGTCCAAACACATATCATAGGACCCATTTGATATAGTTAAGTAAATTTCTTAAGGCACGGCATACTGAAGATAGCTGGTAGAATGGGAAGAGTCCAGCCTTGGGAGTGAGGCAGACCTACCAAGGTTTGTTTCGTTTTGTTTGTTTTTTACTGATTGACTGGTTATACAGTAAATTATTGAGACCTCCTAAGTCTCTATTTGTCTTTGATATAGGATTACACTGCTTACCTCAAAAAAACTGTAATGACTATTAAATAAGATAATGTTAAGTGGTCAATATGTACTCTAGACTACTTCAACATATACAGTGTGATTAAACTGTTTTCTAGAAACAGTAAAATTCCAGATTTATACCTTCAGCGAGATTACAAATTTGTTGAACATCACAGAACACTTAATTCTGAAATTAGGTGAATATTAAACCACAGGACACTAGAATAAAATGATTGAGATGAAAATTGTACAAATAAGACATAAGGACCCCTCCTTATTCCATTTCAAGTTACTGAGTACACAAGTTCTGAGTTTTAATAGTTCATGGATTAGGCTGCAATTTAAGTCCCAAAATTTATAATAATTAACACCTTGTTTGAACTACTTCTGTCATCAGAAAACAAACCTCTTTCCTCAGTTGTGTTTTCCAAGCTTTGTTTACATTAAATGAATCACATATTTTGGAAGTTTTGCCATTTTGTTAGAATTAACTGTGTGAAACATCCACAGAATAAGAGATATAAGACAATAGATAACATGTCCATTTGTTGTTGATTCTTGCATTACAGATATCAATAAGAATAGCACATTCTTCTATTTATGTAAAATGTGATAAACATGTATGCATAGATTTATCTAAGAAGACAATGAAGTGGCAGAAACACAAACAAACATTTAAAGTGTCAGGTAACATAAACGCATATGTTCATTTTAGCACTATTCACAATAGCAAAGGCATGGAATCAACTCATCAGTGATAGACTGGATGAAGAATCTGTGGTACATATACACCATGGAATATTATGCAGCCATAAAAACAATGAGATCATGCCCTTTGCAGGAACATAGATGGAGCTGGAGGCCATTATCCTTAGCAAACCATCACAGGAACAAAACAACAAGTACTGCATGTTCTCATATGTGGGAGCTAATTGATGAGAATACATGGACTCAAAGTGGGGGAATAACACACACTGGGGCTTAGCAGAGGGTGGAGATTGGGAGGAGGGAGAGGATGAGTAAAAATAACTAACGGGTACTAGGCTTAATACCCGAGTGATAAAATAACCTGTACAACTAACCCCCAAGACACAAGTTTACCTCTGTAATAAACCTGTCCGTGTAACCCTGAACTTAAAGTTTAAAAGAAGCGTTAGGTACTGAAAGTCTATTTCCATTATAATGGTAATTTTATAATAAATAGAGCTGGTTCAATGGGTCGTCAAAGGAAAGAAATTGGTGAGATCTCTTCATAGCTATTTAATATAAACTTTCTAAATACATATAAACATGAGCTGCAAACACAGACTAAATCACTTTTATGCATTGTTATTAAAATATTATCACCCATTAACATGAAATGGAATCCATCAGGAAAGATAGAGAAGGAAGTTAAGCAAATATACAGTGTATACAGTAACCTCTTAAATTTTAGTCACCTTTACTTTGAGATATCTAACTGATATTTACATTGGAAATTCCTCAGAGAATCTCATACTCAGAAGATCCAAAAAGAAATCCGCTATTTTCATCTTGCAACCCCCAACCTAGTACTTAGCTTACACTCCTTTCCACATTCTTTAAATCTTGCTTTATCCCATGTATCTAGTCACTCTACAGGTCCTGTTGATTCAGCCACTTTAACTCTGGAATTCTTTCTCTCTGCCCAATTCCACCGTGGCACCACTCTTTTAGACTCTGATAATTTTTTGCATGGATTATTATAACAATTGCCTAATTTGTCTCTCTGCCTCAGTCTCAACCCCAACACTCAATTGTTTAAATTGTGCCTTTCACGGCACCCTTCCTCCTACCTACTTATTATAAAGAGAAATGTATCTTTACAATGAAGAGATATGTAAATCTCGCACTCCCCACTTTAAGTGATTAAAGGTGACCTCAACAATAGTGGGGTAACCTGATGTCACATGTCTCATGACACAATGCAATACAAGACAGTTCACCAATAGTTTCTTACCAAAAATGTATAATCATAACTTAATCATGAGGAAATAAGTTTTCAAGAATAGAATATGGGAACTTCTACAAGACAACTATCTGCTTTCTTAAAAAAAATTAATATTGGGGAAAATTCTAATTGCAATACTGCAATCTGGTTGCTTGCCAAGGACAAGGAATGTACAATTTATTTTCCCATTTTTCTTCCTTATTCTGTAAACTGTTGCATGTGAATTTTACTTTATGAAAGGTGGTAGATTAACAATCTTCAGAGAAGTGCTGGATATTTGGCACAAAATGCTTGTTGTCTGGGAGAAATGCATCACTGGTAGCTTCTCGTGGGCAGAATGTGCCGCAAACATTACCCACAATGAATGTTCTGTCACAGGGGAGACTGGGCACAAGCATCTGTTAGAGTCTTTTATGACAGATCAGTATATAGGCAATGTTGCCAGCAAGGGTTTTTCTCCATTATAAAACAACAATCTTCAGTAGAATTGGAGTCACTAAAAGCAGGAAAACAGCTTGCTTTATGAAAGATGCCACCTTTTCTGCAGCCAAGAAATCACCGATCTGATGTTAAGTTCCTGCTATTAGTCTTTCTTCAGCTGTGCAGGTGGCAACTGTTCCATGTTCCAGTTCAGCTCCCCAAGGTTACAGCTGTGAACTTGGGTAATGGTTGTGTTTATTCTCTGCCAGGCTTAAAAATCTTCAGGGTAAAGCTTTTTTCCTTTTCCTGCTGTTCATTGAAAATTCCTTCTGGAGCAGATGTGCCTCTCCCCATCTTCTGTAGTTTCTGTGTTTTTATTAAGTTCAGCAATTTTTTGTTTGTGGCCTTACTTTCTAACTACTTGTGACATAGCCAATTCTGAAGTTAGTTTCTGTATATACAAAGGCTCTTTTCATGTCATGAATAAAAAAAAAATCGTAGTAATCTGGATGGCAAATACCTTATGCCCCGAGTATTATAAATCACTGTTGTGTTTTATATTGTAGTCTACGTTTGCTTATGCCATATCAGCCTGGGTTTAAGAATTTGGATGAATGGGACAGTAATAACCGTTATTTTTTACTATTTTATATACTCGTATTTATTTCAGGGACTCTGGCCCCTGCAACGTGGCCTCCCTTAACCCAATCATTTATGGAAGTCTGTAAGTGGCATCCCATAGTGGCTCTTGAGTAAGTCCTGTGATTATATGGCAGGCATCATTTCTTCTCTCTGGTGTCGGCTTCCTGAAGGAGCATTAGGCATCCTCATTTCCAGCAACACTCCTACTCTTCCAATACACTAGAATCCCCACAGGTCTCCAAGTAATGCGAGGATATTCTCTGGAGTCCCCACGCAGCAAAGCTAATAGAGAATACATCCCTCCTTTTCTTCCCTTCTTTACATATGCAATTAATAATCCATCACTAGATGGTGAGGTTAGCATTGTGTTAGAACTGAAGAGAGAAAAACAATGATGTGCTTCTGGCTTCATGTTTTTGATTTATCAGGGAAAAATACATTAAACAACTACAAGTTCACTGAGTGTCATTATTGGAGTATTACAAGGTGTAATGAAAGCAAGTACTTGGGTACTAAACCAAGTCCAAGAGCTCAAAAAGGCTTCTCTGAGGCAACTGAGAACTCAGATGAGTAAAACTTAGCTAGGTGAAGAGGAAAAGATAAAGTATTCCAAGTAGAAGGAAGAACATAGTTTCAACCAGACACTATATCTGCATTGTTGGCAGCTAGCTTTTTAATGAAATGTGCTGCATATGTTAATATTTCAGAGATTTTTGTTAGTAAATATGCTCTTAAACTTCTGCTTTCAATAAAGGAAAAGGTTATAAAATGAACACTCATACACCTATCATCCTTTTGTCAGTCTGATCTATCAATTACTGAATATAGTGTTTTAACATCTCTGTGAATAAAAGAAGAATTGCCCATTTATAATTGATTTTGCATATGTTTTCAAGCCATGTTAGATATGAATTCAAGTTTAAATATTTATAAAACCCAATGAAATGAGTTTTGTGCTTATCTAGTAATAGATTTTAAGTTCTCTTTGTCTAAAATTAATACAGCTATACCAAATTTTATTTTAAAAATCTATTTTTGGGTCTTTATATTTCAAGTGTACCTAATGTAAAGAGTATGTTGGCAGATTTCCTTTTTAAACTGTCTGAAAAATACCTTTTGCATTGGAGAGCTTAGGCCCATCATTGCAACTAATATATCTGCACAAATTTCTACTATTCTATTCTGGGCTTTTGGCTTATGTCATTGTTTTTTCTTTGTTGCCTTCTCTTGAATTTTTAAATTGCACTTTTGAAGACATCTTCTCTATTATAGTTATTCGGGGTTTACCTTAGGTAATTTTCCATGTATACTTAACTCGATACTAAATAAAGATATTTTATATCTTTACTTTCCACAGAGTGCCTATAAAATTACAAAGACATTAGAATTTTTAAAGCTGACTGTCCCTTTGTCCATTTAATGACACTGTTGTCAGGTATTTTAATTTTTCACTCACACATAATAATTATGAAAAATATTATTATTATAGTCTTATGCAATCAGTTTGTTTAGATTCACCAAAATGTTTATCAGTATCATTGCTTACTATTTCCCTTTGCATCTTATAAGTTCAATCTGAGATCATTTTTCTTCTGCCTTAAACTTATTTTTAATAATTGTTATTAATGAATATGTAACTTATTAGATACTCAAAAGTAGAAGTTTTCGTATTTCAATAAAATGTCTTAATTTTGTTCATATTCTTTGAGATATACTGGGCATAGGATTCTAATGTTGACAGTAATCTTTCCTCAACACATGTAAGATATTATTCTATTAGGCTAAAAAGAAATCAATTATCAATATAATATGTATACAATGTAGGTTCTCTTTATCTTTCATGTCTGTCAGTTCACTGTGATGTGTCTAGGTATAGATTTATTTTTATTTACTCTGATGCAAACACATTGGGTTTTCTGGGATTGTGGTTAATGTCTTACAACAATCCTGGAAAAAAATCTCAGCTATTCATATCTTGTTTTTGATTTTCTTTCTTTCTTTCTATTATCCTAAACTTTGAGTAGACAAATGTTAATCTTTCTCACTCTATAATCTATATGTTTTAACCTCTCTCTCATGTTTTTCCTTTTTTTTCTGGCTAACCCTAGATAATTTCCTCAGACAACAATTTCAGTTTGTTGATGCTCTTTTTAATTTTGACTACTCTGCCATTTGATTTATCTTTTCTTTTAAAAAACCTTCATATTTTCTCATTTCTACAGTGGTTCTTTAGGAAATCTGCTTGGTCATGTTTACAGCTCCCTAATCTATGCTCATTCAAGAATTCTTATTTCTTTTAGAATATGAAATGTATTTATTGTATGTTTTTTAGATAATTCTAATACAAAAAGTTTTTACATAGCCGGTTCTGCTCTTTGCTTATTTTTTTATTAGCTCAGGCATACCGGGCTAGGTGGTACAGTTGATCTTCATTTTTCATGGGTCCTGTAATTGTGAATTTATCTACTTGCTAAAATATATTTGTAACCCTAAAATCAATACTCATGGCACTTCTGCGGTCATACGTGTATATACACAATGTAGCAAAAAAATTTTGAGTCAGCTGATAGAGTCCCAGCTGAGGTCAAACAAAGTGAAGTTTGCCTCTTGTTTCAGATCTCCTACTATAAAACAAGTGACCTTTTTTTGCGGTCTATTTAGGGACATATTTTTCACATTTAGGTGCTTTTTTACATTTTAAAATGGCCCACAAGCATAGTGCTAAAGTGTTTTTTAGTGCTTCTAAACAAATGAAAGTTTTAGTGTGCCTTCTGGAGAAAAGGCATCTTACTGGCTATGAGTTCAATGTTAATGAACTAGCAATATGTATTAGTTAAGGTGTCTTTAAACAGAAACATACATAATAAAAATTATGTATTTATCAGTTAATGAAAACATTATGACCACAAGCTCGTAGGAACCTAACCCCACATTTCCCTTAGGAGCAATGGTTCAATATTTGCTAATCCAGTGTTCACAGCAACTTTATGCAGCGTAACTACTGCAAATAGTAAGAATTGATGGCATTTTCTTACTTTGCTATGAATTCACATTCATTGGACTTTATCTGTTAAGTTATTATATAAGAAAACTTACATTTCTCCAGAAATGGTTTGTATTTTCTTTGCTGGTTGCCTGGAAGCAATACAATCCCAGGATGGCTTTAAAGAAAGCTATCTGCTTGGTGTTTTATAACTAAAAAGTTTGGATGAATTTAGGCAACACAACTTTGTGGACAACCATTTATGTTTATAAATTCTCAATAGATTTTTTTTATCCTACCATGTACTACGTTGGGAAATTCAACTTTTCTTTCACTAACATTTTCTCAGAAGAGTAGCACTTTCAAGGCCCCAGATTTATGTGGGAGTCTGCTATTCTCTTTCCAGGCTGGCTCCAGGAATTATTATTTCCCACAATTTGTACGACTGTCAAAATGGAATCTCAATGTTATCAGTCTTGGTAGATTATCACAAGAAACATTCTGATTCTGGTACTTGTTTCTATCCCAGGATTCACATTTTTGCTTGTTTAAAAATAAAAAATAAAAAATCTTTGTAGATGTGTTATTAATTATAAAACCAGGGACTAATGTTTAAAAAGATTAAAATAAATTTTACCTTTCTTTTTGTTTTCTTCAAGAGATACACTTAATATGCTGGAAACACAATTCTTCTATTCCAGAGGGTTTATGATTCCAAGCTACAGCCAAAATATTAATATAGAAAGAATTGTCAGCGTAAAGCGAGGAGATCTCCCACCAAATCTTTTTTTTCTGATGCTTTCCCGTGCTGTGAATTAAGGTTATTGATATAATTATCTGATTTTCATTGGGTATTTCTTGAAAACAGGGTACATTGATGTGTCATATGAGCTGTTATGGACTATCAAATGAGATGGTGCATATGAAAACATATATCATAGTGCTGCAATATATTTGCATATTAATTAAAAGAGGGATTATGATCTAATACAAAGTTCCAGAGTTTTAGAATGAGAAACATTTATTTTTTATCATCTGTGAGAGCTTCAGAGAATCAAGTCTGTGCTCATGTGCTTATTTCTAAGAAGCTGGATAAAATCTCATTCCTTTCAAAGACTTACAAGCAACCACATACTTTATACTTGATTTCTGTTTATAAAATAAGGAGAACCATGGATATGCTCCTGCCCACATTATAAGAATGTTACTAACTTGATGGTTAAACTTATGTGCCTTTATGTTTGCTGTCTTCATGACTCAGATTTTGCTACATTGTCATTAGTAATAATCATTGTCTTATGTTTATTGAAGTAACAGTAATATTAATAAGTGAATATCAATGCTAAGTTTGCATTCATTATTCAATTATCTTAAAGTCCAAATAAAAAAGAAACATTACACTGTTATATTAGACTAAGCTGCATTACAATTAGCACCAAATGTGTATTATGTCTAAAACAAAATAGAGGTTTATTTCATACTCATATTACACCATTCAACATGAGTTTTCCTAGCCTGAGTCTGATTCAACTAGCTAGTCAACTATCTGTGGTTTTAGCATCTCTTACAGGTGTGTTCATATACGAGCAGTGGAAGAGAAAGAAATAATAGTGGACATACCTGCTTCTTAAAGCCCTTGGGTCAAAAATGATGCTTATACCACCTTCTACTCATATTTCTTTGGTTGGAACCCAGTCATATGGCAAAACTCAACTGCACAGGAATCTGAGAATTTTAGCCTGCCTGTATATATGAGAAGAAAAGAAATTGGACATTTTGAGACAAGTGGTATTTTCTGCCAAAGCAAAAATGAGCAATATTATCTTGCATTAAAGCAAAATTATCTTTTACATCAACATCTGAAACAGCACTAAACCATTTTCTACCTAAAGTTAAAATTAATTTACAATACACATTAATTTTTAGGAAATAAAGTGTAGTTGAGTAAAAAATAAGTGTTCTTTATGATACTTAGATTTCTTCCTAGGTAATACCTGAATAGTAAATTTAGTATATATAACTTATGTATTATATCTATGGTTGTTGAATGATGTTTATCTTTTAGCTCAGAGTAAAGGTTCTGAATAGATGCATTACAGAAATTTCTTCTGTAAGTATTTAAGTTCTTAAAGAAAATTTACTTTATTGTTAGTTGCCTGATTCAGAGTATGTGTGAGTAAAATAGTTAAAATGGCTCAAATACTTGGTAGCAGAAACCTAAATAAAAGTCCCTTTAAATCAAATGTCAAGCACCATCCTTGGGCACAAATTCTTCCCGGGAGCAAAGAGGTTCAGTATGAGAGTTAAAGGAATGTGTTTTAACAATGGCATGTCGCTTTGTCAGGGATGTCTCTGTAATGACTAAGAAGCAAGTTAATAGGATGATTAGAATGAAGGCTAAATATGACAAAAGCACAAAACACTTTCTTCCTGTCATTCCTCTGAGATACGTGGGTGGCAAATATTATCTCTGTTTTGTAGACTGAAAATTGAAATAGTTTAAGCACTCAGAGGCATTTTTACTGACATTCACATTTTTAAACAGCTGTAGTTTCTTTTTATAGATCTCTAATAGTAATTACATCAGCTTTAGGCTCCTGAAATATTTTCAAATGTCTAAGGTTGTTGAAATAATGAATGTTTCACTCTTCACTCTTTTAAATTCTTCATAAACCCTTTAACTCTCTTTAGGTACTAAAGTGTTAGACAAAAATTTCTAATTGCAAAGAGAATACGTGAGATTCAGAGGTGTTTTTTTAAAGAGCATTTGTAAGATGTTTCTCATTATTGGCCTTTATACAATTGATACCAAAAATGGCTATTTGACACATTTATCATCTGTGTTTTTGACTAAAAAGCCAAAATACCCAGAAAAGTCAAATCTTTATTATAATAAATTAGAAAATTGAACATCTAATCTTAAAAGCCCTATAAGTGCTAAGATAACTCTGTAGAAAATTAATCGAACTTAAATTCTTTTAATGAATTAAAATCACAGTGTTCAGCAGTCGTGAGTTATATAACTAATACATCCTAACAGCAATTGTTCTCTCTCTGCCAATCGATTGACTGTTGCATAGGGATTCTGTAGATCTCATTTCTGATCACTACAATCATTTCTCAGCCTCCTGTTAAGGCCACACCCTCTCACCCAAACAAATTTCCCTCAATCTCTGACAACGATTATAAATATTAGTATCAACTTTCTGAATTAGAAAAAGAGCATGAGTACTGTCTATCCTGATAAGGATACTGACCTATGATCTTCATCTGGAATTCCCTGAAAGTTCACTAAAATTCTACATAACCCAAGCAAATTTGTACAAGAGTATCTAAAACTTCACTTGTTTTTATACATGTCTCTAGGGGGAATAGATAGAAATGTATTTTATAAAAGTCAATTACTTTATCTCTCATTTATTAGAGATAAATTATGTCACTGTAAATTTTTAACAACAAAAAAAGAATTGTGGTAATAGCAATTTATCTATGGTAATTGTAAAACAAATTAAATTAATTAGAAATCCAATTATATTATCTATGTTGGCCTTCATAGCCCTTCTAAAGCAATTAGTCTTCATCTGTCTTTACTTAAGAAATGATGCAATTTAGTTTTATGGCATTTTCTGTGAAACATGTTATATGATATTGCAGTTTAGAAATTTGACATTGTTCAATAATACATTGTGTGTTGCTTTGTATAGAATCAAAATTGTCAAAATAAAAATGTTCATACATATGTGGTAGATATTTAGCCCTCAAAATTAGCTTAATCTGTTTAAGGCTAATAATTGTTAGTTAAATTATTTTCATAAGCAAATGAATATTTAATAAACTTAGCTTTCTGGATTCTATTACTATTTTTTTTTTCCCGGTAGCATTTATTTCCCTTCTTTATTTGTTATAATAAACTCCAAGGACGTAAAGTTTTACTTATTACAAATAGTGGATAACCCGTTTGGATCCAATTAGCAACATCGATGACTTAGATATTTATTGGTGCTGATTTCATAATTTGTGTTGGAAAGCTATAATATAGAAAGGAAGGAAAGGAGGCAGGAAGGTAGGAAGGAAGAAAGGAAGACAGAAATAAGATGTAAAAATTCTGTACGCTAAGAGAGTTCTACCAAGTGGAATATTGAAAAACAAAAACTGGAAAGAATCTAATGCCTATCAACTGATAAATGGATAAACAATATGTGGTATATCTGTACAATGGAATATTATTTAGTGATAAAAATGAAGCAAATACTAACACTTGCTGCGTCATGGGTAAAACTCAGAAATGTGCTACATGAAAGAAGTCAAACGTAAGAGACTAAACATTGTATTGTTGCATCTATTTATAACAACTATATAAAAAAGGTAAATTTATAAAGAAAATTAGTTTTTTTTAATTTTTTTTATATTTAATAAAGGTGCGGTTTCATCATGTTGGTCTAGCTGGTCTCAAACTCCTGATTTCAAATGATCCGCCCGCCTTGGCCTCCCAAAATGCTAGGATTACAGGCATAAGCCACGCCTGGCATGTGAAAGACGTATTTATAGAGTCACAATATTTGCATCTTTTTTAGGACAGAAGATTACGTTCTAAAATATAGTTTCTCAGCATCTGCAACAATAATTCCTTCTTCTTCTTTGCCAAATTTAAAACTTGTTTTTGATAGATCAATTTGCGATGTACAAATCAGAAAATTAAGATGTACCCTTTGATTGATAAAATTACCCCTTCTCTGATTAAGTTCAAAGGAAGTGAACATGTCTGTAGAAGCACCTAATGTTATATAGTAAGAATAAAGAATAAAGAGAGTACTGGTTATAATCAAATGTCTAAAAAATGCAAATGCCTATCTGCACAAAAACAAAGACTTGCTCTTTGGGAGATAATGTAGATTATGGTGCAGGAAGATTATAGTGCAAAAACTGGTTTGTTATATTTTATCATGTAGAGGAAAGATGGAAGAAACTAATGTTTTACATATATACATACATATAGCTTATTTTTGACATAATATTGAGCATTTTTATTAACTCTAATCTTCATTATTTAGATGAGAAAAATTATGTTCAGTGAGTGAAATATAATACAAGAAGTGATACAGTCTCACCATAAAGGCTCTCACTTCTCACAAAAATAATATAAATAAGGAAAAGTTGAATATTCACTTATTTTTATAAAATGAAAAAATATACATGACAAAATTTTAGCAAATGTCAACAGAACACACTGCAGAGTATTGAAAATGGTATGCTTGGAGCATCATTTTAAAACCCGATTAATTCAAGAAGCATATATGTATTCTTAACAAATCTCTTTTTCTGCATATTTTCTGTTGTTAGTATTGCTGCCCAAGAGACAGTATAGTGGTCTATATAAAACATCAAAGCATATCAAGTGATTTCCTTGACAGTTAATCCACTACAATAAAACATAGTTATATGCTTTTTAAGGTTTTATAAAAACCTGATCAAACCCGGAACATAGGTATTCAAGGTAGTCATCTCATATTCAAGGTACTCATCTCCCATGAAACATTTTCTAAAACACTTAATCATAATTACAAAACGTGTTCATGTCGTTGTATTAATAAAACTATTTACAGTTATTTCTTTTTCCTTTAGTTTTTAAAGGCTTGAAATATTAAGCTCATAGAGACTCTGAAATATTTTACTATTCAGTGGAGAACATTACTAGTGCCATTACCAAAATAGCATAGCAATATTTGGGCAGAGTGTGTTCTGTGATAGTAAGTTTATACATGACTAAAACACAAAAACAATATTTAACTTTCATCTCTGAGCTTAGTGAAGTGGAAACTATGCAATTTTTTTCTATCATTATCTAGTAGCTTTCTGACTCTGTGGCAGCTTTTCCATAAAGTGGGTTATATAACCATAAGGGAAAATTTAAGAAGGCAACAGAAAAACTAGAATGTCAAGCCATAAAATTCTCTCTAAGCAGCTGAAATTTTAGAAAAATTTCTTTGGAGCCTTAAATATTTTTGTCCAGATGAATATTTATATGCATGAATATCTAGTCATTTTAAAATATGTTGCTATTAAAAACTTTGTATAGAAAGCTACTGTTTAAAGCAGAAAATGTTGTTCTCACATTGTAAAAGCATCAGTATATTAATGATAATCAATATACTTCTTCTAAAACTTAAAAAAATATTTTAAGTTTTGCTCCCCCTTAAGGAAGCAAATAGCTTAGCTATGTACAGACACACACAATTGCTTTAAACAGAATAAAATACCTAGGAATACAACTTACAAGGAATATGAAGGACCTCTTAAAGGAGAACAACAAACCACTGCTCAATGAAATAAAAGAGGACACAAGCAAATGGAAGAACATTCCATGCTCATGGATAGGAAAAATCAATATTGTGAAAATGGCCATACTGCCCAAGGTAATTTATAGATTCAATGCCATATGCATTAAGCTACCAATGACTTTCTTCACAAAATTGGAAAAAACTACTTTAAAGTTCATGTGGAACCAAAAAAGAGCCCACATTGTCAACACAATCCTAAGCCAAAAGAACAAAGCTGGAGCTTCACGCTACCTGACTTCAAACTATACTACAAGGCTACAGTAACCAAAACAGCATGGTACTGGTACCAAAACAGAGATATAGACCAATGGAACAGAACAGAGCCCTCAGAAATAATACCACACATCTACAGCCATCTGATCTTTGACAAACCTGACAAAAACAAGAAATGGGGAAAGGATTCCCTATTTAATAAATGGTGCTGGGAAAACAGGCTAGCCATAAGTAGAAAGCTGAAACTGGATCCTTTCCTTACTCCTTATATGAAAATTAATTCAAGATGGATTAGAGACTTAAATGTTAGACCTAAAACCATAAAAACCCTAGAAGAAAACCTAGGTAATATCATTTAGGACATAGGCATGAGCAAGGACTTCATATCTAAAACATCAAAAGCAACAGTAACAAAAGCCAAAATTGACAAATGGGATCTAATTAAACTAAAGAGCTTCTGCACAGCAAAAAAAACTACCATCACAGTGAACAGGCAACCTACAGAATGGGAAAAAATTTTTGTAATCTACTCATCTGACAAAGGGCTAATATCCAGAACCTACAAAGAACTCAAACAAATTTACAAGAAAAAAACAAACAACCCCATCAAAAAGTGGGCAAAGGATATGAACAGACACTTCTCAAAAGAAGACATTCGTACAGCCAACAGACACATGAAAAAATGCTCATCATCACTGGCCATCAGAGAAATGCAAATCAAAACCACAATGAGATACCATCTCACACCAGTTAGAATGGCAATCATTAAAAAGTCAGGAAACAACAGGTGCTGGAGAGGATGTGGAGAAATAGGAATACTTTTACACTGTTGGTGGGATTGTAAACTAGTTCAACCATTATGGAAAACAGTATGGCAATTCCTCAAGGATCTAGAACTAGAAGTACCATATGACCCAGTCATCCCGTTACTGGGTATATACCCAAAGGATTATAAATCATACTGCTATAAAGACACATGCACACGTATATTCACTGCAGCACTATTCACAATAGCAAAGACTTGGAATCAACCCAAATGTCCATCAGTGACAGACTGGATTAAGAAAATGTGGCACATATACACCATGGAATACTATGCAGCCATAAAAAAGGATGAGTTTGTGTCCTTTGTAGGGACATGGATGCAGCTGGAAACCATCATTCTCAGCACACTATCACAAGAACAGAAAACCAAATACCACATGTTCTCACTCATAGGTGGGAACTTAACAATGAGAACACTTGGACACAGGAAGGGAAACATCACACACTGGGGCCTATTGTGGGGTGGGGGGTGAAGGGAGGGATAGCATTAGGAGATACACCTAATGTAAATGACGAGTTAATGGGTGCAGCACACCAACATGGCACATGTATACATATGTAACAAACCTGCACATTGTGCACATGTACACTAGAACATACAGTATAATAAAAAAAAATAAGAATTTTAAGTGTTGCTCCCCCTTGAGGAAGCAAATAGCTTAGCTATGTACAGACACACATATATACATCAATCTTGGGGTCATATGTTATTTCATATATATATATAAATATATATATTCCATATATTGAAATATATTTTATATATTAAAATATAATTCATATCTATAATAAATGACAGGTGGCATCAAAATTGATTTATCACAGTGTACAAAATAAAATATTGCAAATAAACTTTGGTGTTAATAGTGGTAAATTTATGAAGTAAAATCCACATCAGTTTACATGCCAATAATCTGTCGTTTTTAACTTCATCAATATTAGTTAAGATGTGTTCTATGAAATATATGGATAAACATCAAACAAGAGTGAAAGGGGATTCTGGGAAGTTGATGGCAGGGGTCATAGTTTTTCAATATCCTTGGATCCCCAGATAAAAACAGACTCAGCAACTAAATGGGAAAGTCAAGAATTTATGGGCAACCTGTTAATAAAATTTAGTTATGAGGTGCGTGATAGACCCCAAAATAAGTGAACTGGAAAAAAAAATCCCAACAACAGCCAGAAGTCCAGCCTACTATCACTGTCTGGAAGAGAGATAGCACAAGAAAGCAACTGGGAATCTGAAATACTTGAGAATGGAAAAAAATCCAAATGACCAACAGGTATTTATTTAAAACCACAATGGTGTAGATTTTAGTTGTGTGCAGCAACTAAAATTGGGGAGTTTTACATACTGGAAATGTGGGTAAGTGCAAGTGTGTTTAAGAAGATGTGAAGGGGCTGAAACAATCATCAAAACTGAACCAGCCTAGGATCATTCCAGAATAGCTAAAAGACATTAAGACTACAGTACAAAACATGAAAGAAGGTAAATAAGAATTCTACAAAATTCAAAATGAGACTATGCAACTCAGGATATAATTAGAAAGGATCTTTCTGGTTATGAAAACCAAACTAGAGAGAATGAAAAAAAAACAATAAATATAAAAGACTAAAGCCATAATATAGTCAAATGGATGAAATTTTTAAAAATCAAAAAGAAATTGAAAATTGTTTTAAAAATTGATTTAAGTTATGATACCTTTTTTTATACCTTTTGAGATAAGTAATAATACTTTTTTTTTTTTTTTTTAACAGAAGGTAGTAAAAATAATCCAAAATACGTAATAGTTGTTTTCAGGAATAAATACAAAAACAAAGGAACACAATAAATACAACCAATTATAATTTAAGTAACTTTCCTGAACAACTAAACAAATTGTGGTGACATCAGTGAAATGGCTGAATAAGGAATTATAAAAGACTGTCGCCACACAAAAGAAGTGAAGAAACTGGTAAGCACTGTCAGAAGCAACTTTATTAGCACTCTGGAAAAACTAATCATAGGTTTCTAGTAATCAGGAAAATGCTTAATTAAGAAGAAAAAAAAAAAAAAAACAAGAAACTAGATTCTTGGTAGTATGTATTTGTGGCGTTTTAATTTCTCTGGGCAGCTTCCCCTACCTGTGGAGCAACCTTGAACACAACAATTCTCATATTTGATGTAGGTTATAGGTACCTAGCACTAGGGGGAGCAAAATAAATCTCATTTTCAAGAAAGTATGACTGTTTGTTTTGATACGTCTGCTGGCTCCCTGAAGGACCCCTAGGCTTGTCTTTATTTTACTGAACTCTGAATTCTCCCGGTACTGAAGTGGCTACCAGGAAAAAAATTGTCAAAAATATTTTAAACAAATGCATTATTAATTACCACCTAGGGCAAGGGATAACCATTGAGGTAAACAATAGACAAAGCTAAAAGTTTGGGAGGAAAGCTTAGAAAATCAGATACTTCTGCTAATAAGGTAATTAAAAATCTTCCACATACTACTGGAGCCTCTGAGGCTACAACAGAAAAAATGTGTTAAGGCCCCAAGCTCTCACTGTGGCTTGAATTCTACTCAATCAGAAGTAAAGCATTAGGAGAATTGCAATCTTCCTGTCTGAATGTGAAACATGTGCTCCAACACAGAAATATGTAGGAATTGTGGGAGTTACAATTCAAGAGATTTGTGTGGGGACACAGCCAAGGCATATCATTCTGCTCCTGGCCCCACCAAACCTCATCTTCTCACATTTCCAAACCAATCATGTCTTCCCAACTGTGCCCCAAAGTCTTAACTCATTTCAGCATTAACCCAAAAGTCCACAGTCTAAAGTCTTTTCTGAGACAAGGCAAGTCCCTTCCACCTATGAGCCTGTAAAATCAGAAGCAGGTTAGCTACTTCCTACAAACAATGGGGGTACAAGCATTGGGCAAATATAGCTGTTCCAAATGGGAGAAATTGGTCAAAACAAAGGGGCTACAAGGCCCCATGCAAGTCCATAATTCAGTGGGGTAGTCAAATCTTAAAGCTCCAAAATGATCTCCTTAGATTCCATGTCTCTCATCCAGATCATGCTGATGCAAGAGGTGGGTTCCCATGGTCTTGGGGAGCTCCATCCCTGTGAGTTTTCAGGGAACAACCTCCCTCCCAGCTGCTTTTATGGGCTGGTGTTGAGTGTCTGCAGCTTTTCCAGTTACCTGGCGCAAGCTGTTGGTGGATCTATCATTCTGGTTCTGGAGGATGATGGCCCTCTTCTCAAAGCTCCACTAGGTGGTGCCCTAGTAAGGACTCTGTGTGGGGGCTCCAACCCCACATTTCCCTTCTGCACTGCCCTAGCAGAGGTTCTCCATGAGAGCCCCTCCCCTGCAGCAAACTTTTGCCTGGACATTTAGGCATTTCCATATACACACTGAAATCTAGGCAGAGGTTCCCAAATCCCAATTCTTGACTTCTTTGCACTGGCAGACTCAACACTATATGGAAGCTGTCAAAGTTTGAGGCTTGCATCCTCTAAAGCCACGGCCCAAGCTCTACATTGACCCCTTTCAGCCATGGCTGGAACGACCGGGACACAGGGCACCAAGTCCCTAGACTGCATACTGCACAGTAACCCATGGGCAAGCCCACGAAACCACTTTTTCCTCCTAGGGCCTGTGGTCTTGTTATGAGAGGGGCTGCTGCTAAGACCTCTAATATACCCTGGAGACCTTTTCCCCATTGTCTTGGGGGTTAATGTTCAGCTCTTTGTTACTTACGTAAATTTCTGCAGCTGGCTTGAATTCCTCCTTTGAAAATGTGATTTTCTTTTCTATCGCATTGTCAGGCTGCAAATTTCCAAACTTTTATGCTCTGCTTCTTTTGTAAAACTGAATGCCTTTAACAGCACCAAAGTCACCTCTTGAATGGTTTTTTGCTTAGAAATGTCCTCTCTCAGATATCCTAAATCATCTCTTTCAAGTTCCAAGTTCCACACATCTCTAGGCCAGGGGCAAAATGCTGCCAGTCTCTTTGCTAAAACATAACAAGAGTCACCTTTGCTCCAGTTCCCAACAAGTTCCCCATCTCCATCTTTGACCACCTCAGCCTGAATTTCATTGTCCATATTATTGTTAGCATTTTTGTCAAAGCCATTCAACAAGTCTCTAGGAAGTTTCAAACTTTCCCACATTTTCCTGTCTTCTTCTGAGCCCTCCAAACTGTTCCAACCTCTGCCTATTACCCAGTTCCAAAGTCACTTTCACATTTTCGAGTGTCTTGTCAGCAGTGCCCTACTCTACTGGTACCAATTTACTGTATTAGTCTGTTTCCTTGCTGCTGATAAAGACATACCCAAGACTGGGCAGTTTACAAAAGAAAGAGGTTTAATGGATTTACGGTTCCACATGTTTGGGGAGGCCTTACAATCATGGTGGCAGGTGAAAGGCACGTCTCACATGGCAGCAGATAAGAGAAGAGAACTTGTGCAGGGAAACTCCGATTTTTTAAAACCATCAGACCTCATGAGACCCATTCACTATCATGAGAACAGTGCAGGAAAGACCCTCCCCCATAATTCAAACACCTCCTACCAGGTTCCTCCCATGACACATGGGAATTGTGGGAGCTACAATTCAAGATGAGACACAGCCAAACTATATCTACAGGGAACAATTTTCAAGTCATTCATGAAGCCGATGTTATCTTCCCTTCTAAGGCAGAAAATGACACCATTAGAAAAGGAAATTACAGACCAATATACCTTATGAATATAGGTACAATAACCTCCAACAAAATACTAGCAAATTATATTTGGCATTATATTAAAAGGATTATACATCATAACCCAGTGGAATTTATTTCAAGAATGCAAAAGTGGTTCAACATATAAAAGTCAGTGAACGTAATATACCACAAAAATCCATCACAATTACATCAATTAATGTAGAAAAAGGATTTGAAAAAATCCGAAACTCCTTTACGATAAAAAACAAGCACACAATCAACTAAACATAGAAGAAAACTTCCTTAAATCAGTAAAGAGTATGGAAAGGTTTACACTAATTTCTGCAAGGGTTTTTAGGTGTGGTTTGAGCTACAAACAGACCCAGTTGCCACTGCAGTCCCAGTTTCATGAGAGCACCTGTGAGCAGCAAAAGGCGCCCCAGTATCTTTACTACTTGAGTGAGTCTCAGAGACAGAACACCTGCACAACAAGGCAGGCAAAGCACCTTTATTAGTGATAGGCACCCAGTATAAACAGAAGCCAAGGAACCCTGATGAATCAGTCCCCCAAGTCTCACAGGAAAGCTGCCCAGACACATGGAGCTTCTTCTGTTCATGTGCCAAGTCATACTACATCTGAAGGATCATGAAACTACTCAGCTCTGGGTTTTATACACTGGACACAACTTGAATTGTTGAGCTCAAGCACTGCAGAATATTCTGTTCTAGAGGAAACAAGGACATAGTCCAGGTTGTTTCAAACATTTCTTCATTACTTTAGAAAATTACATTTTCGGCCGGGCGCGGTGGCTCAAGCCTGTAATCCCAGCACTTTGGGAGGCCGAGACGGGCGGATCACAAGGTCAGGAGATCGAGACCATCCTGGCGAACCCGGTGAAACCCCGTCTCTACTAAAAAATACAAAACACTAGCCGGGCGAGGTGGCGGGCGCCTGTAGTCCCAGTTACTCGGGAGGCTGAGGCAGGAGAATGGCGTGAACCCGGGAGGCAGAGCTTGCAGTGAGCTGAGATCCGGCCACTGCACTCCAGCCTGGGTGACAGAGCAAGACCCCGTCTCAAAAAAAAAAAAAAAAAAAAAAAAAGAAAATTACATTTTCAGTAGATTCTGCATAAAAGAGGGGGGAAAACCTACTTTGGTCAGTCAAGATTATTCAGGGACTTGTCTTCCTGTGGTGTATTTATGAAAAACTAACAGTTAACATTATACTTAATGGGTAAAGGTTAAAAGATTTCTCCTAAAGATCAAAAACAAGTCAAGGATGTTGACTCTTGCCAATTCTATCCTACATTGTACTGAAAGCTCTAGCAATGAAATTATAAAGGAAAAAATAAAATATATTTAATTGAGAAAAAAGAAATAAAACTTTCTATCCAAAGGTCATGTGATTTTTACACAGAAAATCCTGAAGATTACATGTACAGAAAAAAATAGGTTAGAGTGAATTAACACATTTAACAAAGTATCAGGATATAAGATCAACACACTAAAGTCAATTGTATTTCTATACATTAGCAATTAGCATTCCAATAAGGAAATTAATGAAAAATCCATTTAAATACTATTAAAACCCTAAAATACTTACAAATAGATTTAATGAACAAGTTACAAGATATGTACACTGAATACTATAAAACACTATGAAAGTAGATTTTAGAAAACCTAAATAAATTGAAAGACATCATGTGGTATGAATTGAAATATACAATATTGTTAAGATTAGTATTCTCCCCAAATTGATGTATCTGGGCAGTTTTCCTGAGACTTGGGGGACTGATTCACCAGGGTTCCTTGGCTTCTGTTTATACTTGGTGCCTATCACTAATAAAAGTGCTTTGCCTGCCTTGTTGTGCAAGTGTTCTGTCTCTCAGACTCACACAATTGATACAGATTGAATGCAATCTTTATCACATTTACTACCTTTTTGTTGAAATGAACATGCATATCCTAAAATTCATATGGAATTTCTTCAAGGAACGCAGAATAGCAAAACTCTCTTGATAAAAAATAATAGAGCTGGGGACTCATACTTCCTGATTCCAAAACTTACTATAAATCAACAATAATCAAAACAGTGTGATACTATGATAAGAACAGATATAGAAAACAATGGAATAGAATGGAGAATACAGAAAATTGGCATCTATAATCAATTTATTTTTGACAAACATGCCAAGAAAATTTTCTTTTTTTTTTTTTTTTTGAGATGGGGTCTCACTCTGTTGCCCAGGCTGGAGTGCAGTGGCACAATCAAGGCTCACTGCAGCCTCTACCTCCCAGGCTCAGGTGATCCTCCCACCTCACCCCCTGAGTAACTGAGACAACAGGCACATGCTGTCACACTTGGCTAATTTTTTGTAGGTACTGGGTTCACCATGTTGCCCAGGTTAGTCTTGAACTCCTGGGCTCAAGGGATTTTCCAGCCTTACCCTCCTAAAGTGCCAGGAACAGGAATGAGCCACTGCTCCCAGCCCCAAGAAAATTTTCTATGGTTTGAATGTGTCCTCCAATTAGCGTGTGTTGGAAACGTAATCCCTAATGTAATAGTGTTGGGAGGTGGGGCCTAATGAGAGGTGATTAGGCCATGAAGACAGAGTGAATGAATTAATGCTGCCATTGCAAGAGAGGGTTTGTTATTGCTAGGGTTTATTATTTAGCCATTATTAAAAGATTTTGGCTGTTTTCACTCTCTCCTTTTATTCTCTCTCTCCCCTCCTCTTTGCCCTTTCACCATGGGATGATGCAAAAAGAAGGCTCTCGCCACATGTAGCCCTTTGATCTTAGATTTCCAGCCTCCAGAATTGTGAGACAACAAATTTCTATTCCTATGAATTTACTTAGTCTGTGGTATTCATCATATAGCACAAAATGGACTAAGACACTATTCAATTGGGAAATAATAATTTCAACAAATGGTGCTGGAACATCTGGATATTCACATACAAAAGAATAAATTTGGACATCTTTTTCATGCCACTTGCAAAAATCAATTCAGTGTAAGAGCTTAAACTATAAAACTCTTAGAAGAAATGTTAGGTAAATATTTATGACCTTGTATTTGGCAATGGCTTCCTAGAGATGACCCAAAAGGACAAGCAACTAAAGAAGCAACTAAAGAGTATCATAATTAGAGCTAACAAAATTCAAAATGTTTGTGCATTAAAAAAACTATTAGGAAGGTGAAAAGACAATTCATACGAGATAATATTTGCAAAAACCCAAAATATATGAATAACTTATATAATTCAACAACAAAAAAGAAAGCCAAATTTTAAAATGGGCAAAAATATTGAGTAGATATTTATCTGAAGAAGATATACAAATGGCCAATAAGAGCATGAAAAGATGCTCAATATCATTACTCACTGATGAAATGCAAATTAAAACCATAATGAGATACAACTTCACATTCATGAGGATGCCATAATTTAAAGAAAAAAAACAAGAAAAATACATGGATATGAAAAAATTGCAATTCTGTATTTCTGGTGGGAACACAAAATGGTGCAGCTGTTACGGAAAAATTTGATGATCCTTACTATTCCAATTACTGCTAAATATCAATGGGAATTGAAAACAGGTATTAAAACAAAAGTTTGTACCTCAAGATTTACAGCAGCATTATTTATAACAAAAATGTGGAAATGACCCAAATGTTCATCTAATGATGAATGGTTATATTAAATATTGTATATGCATATAATGGAAAATTACTTAGCCACAAAAAGGAAAGAAGTACTGACACATGCTGCAGTATGGATGAGCCTTGAAACATTATGCTAAAGAAACAATGACAGACATAAAAGTCCACATATTGTATGATTTCATTTATATGAAATGTACAGATTAATCAAATTCATAGAGGCAGAAAGCAGATTAGTGGTGGGCAGGGGCTAAGAGCAGAGTGGAATGAGAAGTGGCAGCTTAATGGCTGTCAGGTTTATTTTGGGGTGATAAATTATTCTTGAATTAGAAAGTAGTTGTGGTTTTGCAACATTTTGAAGTACTAAAAACCACTGAATTGTACAACTTAAAAATGGTTAAAGCTGTGAATTTGATACTAGTGTAAAATAGAACTTACATAATAAAATGCATAGCTGCATACCTGAAAATACTGACTACAACAACCAACATTGAGTCATAGCCTATTAAACTTAGTTGACTTTATATAAAACTCATTTAGGCATATAAATAAAAAGAACAAATTACAAGAAAAAAACAGATTGTTACCAGAGTTTTAATAGCAATATTTCATATTAGAAGAAACTTGAGATGTTTAAGATACTCAAGGAAAGAAAATGGGAGCCCAACATTTTATAACTAGAAATAGGGACATTCAAGTGAAAAGGCAAAGTGATTTTTAACAGTCAAAACTCAAGAAATATGATTTCTATAAACACTTCTTGAGTAATCCGTGTAGAATGAAGTTCAGACAACAGAAAAGTAAAAAGACACGAACAGAAGATGTAGTGATCAGTATTATGTATATATTTATTATAGAACTAAATGAAATAAAGGTTAAATAAATCTAATATGTAATAAGATATTTATCTGACAATACATATATAGCACAGCTATTATAATTGAGTTCATTTGGGTATTTTATAGTTTTTCAGGTGAGATGGGAAAATTTATGGACATAAAGTCAGCTCTATTAATCTCATATATTTTAACATTTTTTGCATATTGAGTTTTATCTCCTTAATTCTCAATATCATTTATTTGTTCTTGCTTTCGCTTTGTTTCCTTGCTCAGTCTTGCCTAAGGTTTATCATCTTTATTAGTTTTGGCAAGGAACCAACTTCTGCCTTTGATGACACCCTATTATATTCTTCCCAATAATTTCTGTTCTTTGTTGTTTCATTTCTTTTAGTTTCTTTGTTTTTCCTTTTCCTTTTGTTGTTGTTGTTGTTTCTTAAGTCAATTACTAGCACATTAGCTTTTAGCCTTTTAAAAAATACCAATAAGCCTCTTAGGGCTATAAATTTTCCTCAAAATTCACATTAGCTGCTCTCAAAGTATTGGTGAGTGTTACTTTAACTATTGTTAGTTTTCCATTGTTAGTTCTCTCTTGGGTCTGCTCAAGCTCCAGACCTCCCCATATTTTTTCCTGGTGATCAGCCCAGGAGCTGTTAAAATCCAGCCTGTAAGTCCCTTACAGATGGTAGATATCTCTAGCGGTAAGCTTGACTCCAGCTTCCTCTTAGTGCTATATATCGTCTCTTGTCACTCATGTTCTCTGAGGGATTCACTTGAATTCTGCTACATATTTGAAAATATTATATTATGTAAAACATTTTTAGGTACTTTTACGGAAGTTTCTCTGTCCATCTCATACAGCATCTTATCAAAAATAGATGTTCAGCAATTATTCCTATAAATATCTTTTTTGTTGTTTTTTTGAGACGGAGTCTCGCTCTGTCACCCAGGCTGGAGTGCAGTGGCACGATCTCGGCTCACTGCAAGCTCTGCCTCCTGGGTTCACGCCATTCTCCTGCCTCAGCCTCCCGAGTAGCTGGGATTACAGGCGCCCACCACCACGACCAGCTAATTTATTGCATTTTTAGTAGAGATGGGGTTTCACCGTATTAGCCAGGGTGGCTTTTATGTATATTGAGTTTTATCAATCTCCTGACCTCGTGATCCGCCCGCCTCGGCTTCCCAAAGTGTTGGGATTACAGGCGTGAGCCACCGCGCCCGGCCCTCCTATAAATATCTTGATACTCTGAACATCTAAAGGGAAGAATTTGTGCCTAAATGATCCTATTTCCTAAGTTTGAAGGCCTGACATACTGCACTATATTTTGAATTGTGACTAAATGAATGTGTGTCTGGTTTCGACAAACATTTAGAAACCAAATTAAGAAAATCTATATCTACTAAAGCTCACTTATTTTAGAATATGAACACATGATTTACATTCTCAGCCTCATTTTAAATAAACATTCTAGAATCAAATTTTATTAGAATTATTTTTACATAATAAAAAAGCAAACATGTTTGATTTCTTAAAATACCCTTTAGAAGTAGCTTTTCAAACAGATTAAACTCTAAATACCACAAAGAGTTTCTGAATATTTATTTGGAAGTGCAACTTTAGGTATTGTGATCTTCTGCCTTTATCAATACTAAAACATCAAAGAGAAGAAAAATACCCTTACCACTTAAGAAAATAGGGAGAAGAGGATAGTTTTCCATGGCTGCAACACGAAGTTTATTTAAAACACACACACACACACGTGCACACACACATACTCCCTACGTGGACACAGACACAATTTCTTTGTTGGAATCTGCCCAGTGTACAAAATTAAGTCCTTTATGTTAGCCAAAATACTATGGGACTTTTAATAACCATGATTCTTTATGTCTAATCTAAGAGATGGGACCTCCAGCCAGCTCAATTCACTGATATCCCACTGTGGTTGTGAATCGCCACTGACTCAGATGCATACCCCCCAGTGTATCCCTCACAACACATTTTCCTTAGCTTTTAAAATCTGACAGATCAATTGGGTACAATTGCACAGGTGGAACATTTAGGTTTAAGTTTTTTTTTTTTTTTTTCATGTTCTTTCTGTCATTTTCCCCTCAATCATTAGTCTTATTCTCCCTGCTACTAAAAGAGAATTATTTCCCCCAAAATCTCCTATTTCATTTATTTTATTCTTACATTGTCTCCTTTTCTTCTACCTCTTTCTTCCACTTCCCTCTTCTTCCTTCTAAAATACCATGTGTCTTCTTTTTCTCTTTTTCTATTTGCTTCTCTGCTGTTCTCTACAGTTGTTTGATGCTAGTATTGAACTTTTCGCTTCTTTCCCTTATCAAGGTTAAATTTAATCGACTTTGTGAGAGGATATACAAGGTGTCCTTCTAAATCTTGCTTCCTGTTGTCAGTCTGAAGGGGAAAAACAGCTTCAGTTGTTAAAAGGTCTAATTTCCTTAGAAGCTTGAATTGTATTCCTTTAAGTTTTGTCCTAAAGCAGATTCATTTGACTTCTAATTGATATGTCCCTGTGTTGGTCAGACGTCAGTTCTTCTTAGAGCCCAGAATAACTTTTCTCTACTTATTGCTGTTTTGGTTACTCTTTATGCTTTGTCATGTCAAAGTCACAATGCACTGACCTCTATTGACAATGGGTCTCTCTGTTTTTCTCTTCACATTTTCCATGCTGAGTGGTGTTTTCTGGATAGGGTGACTCTATACTTTTTTTATCCTGCAAAGAAATGGACGTGAGCGATCCAATTAGATAGTCACAATGTCTGTAATAGATATGTTAGTTATGAGCAGTATGTATGATGTTTCTAGGATTCTTCAGAGAGAACTGAATTACCAGCTCTGTCCTGATGTGGTTATTGTACATGTACCACATCCTTACAGCTGTTCTAAAGAGGATTCGTTTTAGTCATAGGACTAAAAGTTTGGATGTTTTTGAAATTTTAAACCTTTTCTTATGTATTATTACTATCTAACATATACCGGACATCTACCATGTGCCAGGCATTGTTCTAAATGCCTTACACTATTATATCATTTAATCTCCACAGAGACTCTGTGAAGTTGATAAAATTGTCTATATTTATACCTACAGAAATAGAAGCACAAGGAGAAGTCTGAAGTCACACTCCATAGGAACCCTAGTGGTCTAGCACCAAGTCCTCAGGCTTAATTATTCTTCCACAGCGACTTGTTTGGATAATCATGGTGACCTTGATTTGGGGAATTTAACATTTATTGTCATTTAATTTTATGACTGGTGAGAATTAAGCAGTTTGATTTTAGGTTTCTTGATATTTCCCAGCAATGACGTCCAGTTTGCTGCTTTACAGGGCAGCACATTTGACTTCTCAAGATAGCATGGGGACATTTAGAGTTTATTAATAGAAAAGCAGTCATAGTAATTTTATTAATGCAATATTGTTAAATTTTAGTAGGAAAAAGCAAAAATTGGGTAAGTCTAAGGAAAATTACATATAGCTATTTAGACAGTCTTACAATCTCACAAATAGAACTGTAAATAAAAACAAAAGGTGAAAATATTCTTTATGCAGATAATCCCAAAATGTATTCTAGCACTTATTAAATGTGTTATACTATTACTATTTGATGATCACTGTGCAAGGTACAATGAGGAGAGTGGCATCAATTGTAGGAGAACTCCTTTCAGAGGGAGGGCTTTATGAGTGTCACCTGTGTATAGAGCTGGTCACTCTCAATCCCCTCTCAGAAGTGTGAATGATGATAAAAATACCTCAAAGAATCTTTATGGAATGTCATTTAATAATAAATTCCAATGACCTCTCTAAAATCCATTTTTATCGCAGTGACTCTGTGATCAGAAATATAAGAAATGCAAATATGGATAAGATAGGAATGAAAGCAGTTAAGTGAAAATGGCAATTGCTCTGGTGGCCAAATCAAATAGCACAATATAAAAAGGGTCAGATTCATTAAGTCCTTCATTAACCAGCCCAGTGGAGTTGCTCCCAGTTCCCCATTGTCAACTGCCTATTCAACGCCAGGGATAGGCATTCTGACAACAGGATCTCATCAGCATCCTCCAAATATTTGAACTAATGTTCATTTTAAGACTTACAATGTAATAAAGAGAGATATTTAAATCCCAACGTTATTTAGAATTTAAAAGATGACTTTCAAATTTTTCCCTTAAGGTCTCCATTTTCATTTGCTGCCATCCTAAAAAATCTTATAAATTACTCATCAAGAAGTGATTCACAAGGTCACCCATTCCCAGATATCCAAAGAGCAGGGCAGGCAAAAAAAAAAACTACTCTTCTCAATTAAGTCAACCTCAGAGTTCCTGGAAAGCTTATTGACAGTTTACCCAAATGGTTATGGCAGTTTTAATGCCTTGGACTGTTTCCAACTTGCCCTTCAGTAAATGAATGAAATTTGGACAAGCATGAATTTGCAGTATTGTCATTGGCAGGGAGAATGTCAACGTATTTGTCATTCCAGAAGAATTACAAATCCCTGATTATAGCTCATCTGTGTCTACTCAGAGAAAGTCAGAGGGAGAATGGAAGAGCTCGGACATTGAGAGAAGTGGATAATTTTCTGTTTTAATGAAATAAAACAAAAGTCTGAGTTTGAGCCTTAGTCATCCAGGAGTTTATCTTTGTATTTCATCTTACTTGTTTCTATAGCCAGAGAATTTAAGATACATAGTGTGACCCAATGCAATTTAATGAATTGCTGTCCCACCACAATAGCTCCAGCAGTTTATCCAGACTCTTCATGAATACATCCAGTGACAGCGTATCCCATCATGAAAAAGAACTACTCATTTTTCTGCTTTATATATCTAACAGTTTAAAAATAAATGAGAGCTTTCCTATTTTTGAAAAACTTCCATTCAGCTTAGTAACAACCCTAGACATACCTCATATATGTGGACAACCTTCACATATTTGGAAATAGTTGTCAGTTAGCCAGTTTCAATGATCCACTTCCCTGTGGCTAAAATCCTCAATCCTAATTCAAATTCTTTAAAGTATTATTCATAAAATATTGTTTTTAAATCCTTCACTACCCTGGTCACCCCCTTGGACACGATTTTGTTGTACAATAGCTTGCAACAATGTGGTATACTGCACAGTAAGAAAGAGAAAAGCAACCTCTCAGCCAGGAGGAGCCCTCACACTCACAGTAAGGCTGTGATGTTCTTCTGTTGTACATAGATAATTTACAGAATTGTTTATGCAAAACAACTTTAGACAAGTCCACTCTGTGATCATGGTGGATTAAGTTAAAACCATTCTATAGATATTACAAAGAAGTACAAAATATTCTTTGTCCTAGCTAATATGAATGCCTGCTGAATTTTTCTTTTATTTTTTCTTTTTTTTTTAACCAATTATAGCTTTAGTCTTACTTCCTTCCTCCAATCTTCTCAATAAGAAAACTATCGCAAGAACAGAAAACCAAACACTGCATGTTCTCACTCATAGGTGGGAACTGAACAATGAGATCACTTAGACTTGGGAAGGGGAACATCATACACCGGGGCCTATCATGGGGAGGGGGTAGAGGAGAGGGTTTGCATTGGGAGTTATACCTGATGTAAATGATGAGTTGATGGGTGCTGACGAGTTGATGCGTGCAGCACGCCAACATGGCACAAGTATACATATGTAACAAACCTGCACGTTATGCACATGTACCCTAGAACTTAAAGTATAATAATAAAAAAAGTAAAAAAAAAAAAAGAATTATTAAAATACCCAGTCATGGAACTGACATTTGGGTAAAAGTAAGGTTAAAAATTATAAGCAGTCATTTGATATATGATATGAGAGATTAAAATAAAGTTGTAATAATATATTATTACTATTATTATTACAAACAAAATAATAAAATCAGAGCTAGTATTTATTCATTGAGTGCTTGGTCTGGATGATGGCAGACCATGTGATAGACAATTTACCTACATTACTCTTTAACATACATGATTTATAAAAGAAATATAGTTATCTCATTTTACAGATTAGAAAAAGTGAGGTTTGTGAAATTAAGTAGCTAGCCCAAGATCTCTCTGCTAAAATTAAATTTTGAATCCACGACCTAAAATGTACAAGCCAAAATTTTATTGCCTCAGTTCAAGGCAGTAAGTAGGACTGACGTTCTTGCAGGAGTTGCATCTAACCAAGGAGGGATCCCTTTTGAAATTTGTTTGACCAAAAGATGTGATGTCTTTATTGGGCATTCTCAAAAAGTTGTCTGCGTGCCAACTATGAATCCTCTTAGTGCAGGAAGAATCCCTGCTGGTCTTAGCTTAAAGATCACTTTTTGAAGAATTTCCATAAAGTTTAAGCATTTAAAACATTTTTCTATTAACTCTCAGTTCCAAATAGATGTGCCAATTCTTATATGCCCAGTATCAACTAGAAGACTGTTCGGTATCAGCCAAGTTGTAATGTTGTTTCATCCCTCACTAAACTCCCACTGTCTCATCAAAAGTTGGAAATATTGGTACGCAGATTCTACTGTGTAACTAATCAAGATGATTGTTTGTCCCTGTAATCCTACTTTGACCAAGAGGATGATGCTATTTTATAAAAATATTTTCCAGTCTACCTTTAGAAATTCACATATTCTTCATGGCGATTTATATTGATTAAAAAAAGAAGGACAATATTCCAGTCATACTAGTTAGGAAAGGTTAGGAGCAAATTGCCCACGAAACACACAGATTTGCCTCCATGAAAAGTCTCAAAATTACAAACATTACAAAAATGACAAAAATAACTACCAATGTATCAAAGACACTGGGTGAAACTCTAATGTTAAGAAAAGACTCCACGTCTTTCTTAGAAAAACAAAAGAAGCAACATGTGTTATTCACCCATTCCAAAAAATATCAACCAACTCTGTCAGTAATTTCAGGAAATAGCTAATATAGACAATATCAATTTCTGAGAAAGAAAGAATTTAGTTGTGTAGTCACCAAGACAGTAACAATTTTTTTTTGGCTCCCATTTTGTGCCAAATGGTGCCACGCTAAATGCTCTGGGTATGGAAATCACTCTCTGTGAATATTCCTTAATCATGTATGATAAAAGACGGCTACAGGCAACTGACTCCCTCCAAAGTGTGAAAATAGTAGTACAAATTAGCATAAGGCCAATGATCTGTGAGAAATTAGAAATAATGTTATAGGCAAGTGAGAAATGAGTTTACTAGATGCTGAAAAGAGTGCCAAGCTAAACATCATACAATAAGAGATGTTACATATAATTACATAGCTTTATAGATTTTCATGTTAATATAGCTTCCATTTATTGTATGTTGCATGAAGGCAAAGACCATGTCAGTCTTGACCAATATTGTATTACAGTTCTCTAAGAGAACAAATGAGTGAATGGAAGAATGGAAATCTCTTCCAGCCCTGTTACAATATACATCTATTATTTGGTGTGCCTAGCATTCACTCCACATTTATCTCATAGCAGGACTTCTGTTTTCCCAAGGAACTTACAAGTTTCCTACTCTCAGCCCACTATTGAATTAGTCTTGTTAGGTGATTCTGTGTTAACTCATTAGTACACTCCATCTCTCTGGATACAGAAACTAAGTCTCGGGGATTTGTGGAAAACTTTTAGGCTGGAATTTTTGGTTGTAAGAAAACCTGTGTATTTTAAAGGTTACCATATGGTAAATTCCTTGCTGAGAATGAAGTTAATATAGACTAAGAAAAAGCAACCAGAAATAGAGAGTGCATGCACACATGCACACACACACACACACACACACACGCACTCTCTCACTCACTCACTAACTCAAAGTAAGAGAAAGAAAAAGATACAGAGAGAGCATTCTGGTGAATTTGGTTTGTTTTGGCCATTCTTGCACCTTGGTTTTCTGAGCAAATAAATTATTTTTTATGCTTGAATTATTTGCGGTAGGATTAATTTTAGTCGTAATAAAAAAAGAGTTAATAGTACACTCTTCTCTGTGCAAATGGAGAAACAGTGCCTTACAGAGGAGAAAAGTGCCTTACACTTTCTTAGGTGCAATATTTTATAGTGAAAGAATTACGACTAGGACCATGGTTCTTAAACTTCCAATTCTTTCTACCATGCTCCATTGCCTTTATTAAATAATGGATTTGTTAAAGACACGGAAGATTAAGAAAAGAAATATCACAACAACTTTCTTGGAGAAAATAACCAAAAATCTACCAATTCCATAGGATGGTCTCCTTTTTCTCACTTACATTCCTCCAAACAGGAGGCAGGATTTGAATCTCTGAATTCATTTGGCCATTTAACTTTCTGCTGAGACTACCTGAAGAGGAGACAATTATACCCAAAGGGCAGTCTAACTAATAAATTAAAGTAAAATTACTCATTGAAATTCTTATTATCAAAAACAGCATTTGTCCATTTGTCAGGTAATTTGTAGTAATGTTTAGTAGTTGATAGCAATTTGTAGTAATTAAATGTCAAGCCGTTTCTTCACTTCATATTGGTTTCACTTAGTAAATTCAATACTAAGAAAAGGAATTAGTGGTTGATGGCCATGTCTGATATTTAATGCTTTAATAAGCAAAGTAAATATGGAGTTGAGAAGGAAGTAGCTAACGTACAGGGCCAGACTGCCTAAGTGGTTCTGTACTGAAGTAAAAATCTCATACTATTTTATTAGCAAACATTGAATTTGGGTAAAAGAAAAAAGAACACAAACATGGAATGCATTGGGCATTTAGTAGTTATGAATTTCCAGCTAATGTATTGGCTTTTAAGTTAAGTCCCAAATCTCCATTTTTTCTAGAGGGATTAAATAATTTAAACCTATTAAGGTTCTAGGAAAGACTTTTGAGTCCATTATTTGGGTCTATAATTGTCACTGTGATGATTTATGGATCAGTAGATCAGGATAGAATCTCCCTCGCTAGAATGGAATTTGCTTTGCAATGTACTTTCATTTTAGAAGCCATAGAAAGACTTTCATTTTAGAAGACATAGAAAAAAGACTTTCATAGCCAGGATTATATTTATTATATTGAACATTATACAATTATTGAATTGCTTAATTTCAAACTCCAAAGGGCTTAAAATATCATCAATCAATTTCATATAAATGTATAAATCTTCAGAAATAAGTTTAAGTTAAGCATGTGCAAGTAAATATGTCACAAGATGCAAATTTTCAGTCAGGTGTTTAATTTTCATTTTAATGTACTGACCACTACCCTCATCTCTCTTTCTAGCTTCTTGGCCCCTTCTCCATTGTTTCCCTGTTACCAGTTCATCCACAACTGCAGCATCTTGTAGGGGTATTGTTTATTGTTGTTTCATGACCTACTTCTCAGGGTTGTATTGTTTTTATTTTGTAAAAGCCCTTTGAAATTCCACAGCTCTAAAAATTTAAGCGCTACAGTGTTCGAAAATCAATATCATACTTCTAGAAGAGAAATTTTTGGCATTCATTCCATCTAAGTAAATAAAAAGGAATTTGCATATTAGTAATTTGAAATCCTAAATAATTTAAAGCACGTAGAAATGAAGCAATCATTATTCAATTGCAAGTGACAGAACTGCCCCGAATCAGTGATTATAGATGGATATATAATTTTTTCTTCTAGGTCCTTTTCATAATATGGTTATTTGTGGTCAGAGTAAATCATTGAAATCATAATATAACGCTTTTCAGTCTCTATGTGAAAGAAAATAACATTTTGAAGCCTTCAGTAAAGTAGGCTGACTGAAAGGCAGCAAAGGGAGAGAAGCTTCCTCTTACAATACTCTTCTCAAAGAACAATGTTGTGTATTCTGAAACAATTACTCCTTTCACAGTAAATAATTTGGAATAATTTTTCATAATTGATAACAATTTCTAGAAGTCATAGAAGACTGTGATAAAAGAGATTTTGCTCTGTAGACAGACAACCTTATATTCAGATCCCTGGTCTTAAGTCTACTAACTTGTGTGACGTGGGAAAATTACTTTCATCTCTTTTAGAGATGTTTATTTGTTTTCCTTCTTCCCTCCCTCCTTCCCTCCCTTCCTCCCTTCCTTCCTTCTTTCCCTCCTTCCTTCTTCCTATAAAATGAAGACAAGATTCATCAATTTTTGATGTTGCCTTAAGGAAAAAATGTGATTACGTTTTCAAAAGCGCAGTGTTCAGCTTATGTTATAAACTTTCCCATTAGTATTCAGATAGGTATCAATTAAGGAAAAACTCACCAGTAATACTGGTAACATTTATTGAGGGCTCACTATATATTAGGCACATTTTAAGACCTATTTTGAATGCTTCCCCCTTCCCAAAATATTTAATAATATCCCCAATTACTATCATCTCTTTTTCATTTGACCGTCATAAATACCTTTTTGTATTGTGAAACTATTCACATTTATAATTGTCTTTCTTTCTTTCCTTACAAGACTGTAACTTCTTGAAAACAAATAGTCTGTTTGGACATCTTTTAGACAGGACATCTTTCAGACAGGACATCTTTCCTATCTAATCACACATTTTTAGCATAGAATTGCACTTACTCAACAACAAATTGAATCAAGTTAAATTGAAAGAAATTAATAAACAACCCTATGCTGAGGTGTACCTTTTTCACACATGCTCACAAACACACGTGAGTACCTCTAATGATGGTGAAATTTAAGACTCAGAAAGCAGTTGCTGAAGGAAATGTTTTTGATTAATCTTGGTGAAGAATAGTGTCCTAACCTACATTCTGCAAATTACTTCTTCAACAAGTACAATACAGACTCTTTAAATGGCCTTACAATATGTCAACCATGAATATGATTATGTTATTTTTGTTTTTAAAGCATGTGTATCTTTTTTCGATAAGCACAATGTCTGCATTTCAGCTGCTTGGCAAAATAAGAATCATAGGTAGAGCAACTTAACTGTTTTGAAGTTACAATCTAGAATATCGTTCAGTGCATTTTATAATGACTCTCATAATAAAGTCTTCTCGGAGTTCAAAGACAGGAAAGAGTTAGTTTACTAGCGAAAAGAAAAACCCAGGATTCCTTTTATTAGCTAATAAAAACCATGTAAACCTTTGTGCTTCTCTACTTTGTTAAGAGTCAGAGCTAAATTTCATGCTCAAGTAATTTACTCCCTTTTCCACACTCTATCGCATTGGCCTTGTTAAACCAGTGTTTTAATGTTTTTGTAATATCTTTGCCTTCTAGTAGAGTATGAATCCTTTTATGAAAGTAAAAATAAACAAATGAATACAATGCTTACTCTTTTTTATATCCCCACCTTCACAGTTATACTGAATGCTTTTTAATTACTGCAGTAGACTCTATGATGTCCTGCCAAAAGAACGCCTTCAATGAAAACTTGTTGCCCAGCCCATAAGAGTGCTTGATAAACAGATTTCTGCATCTGCTCTTCCAGAGTTGCCTCATCTGCAGACAGCCACATTATTTAAGTTTGTATTTCTTCCTATGGTGGCCCACAAGTAATGGCTGATCAATGATCAATGAAAATCGGGTCATCTCAATACAACTTAGACAATTCCAAGAGAACTTTCTAGCTTTAGAGAATCCCATGGGGTTGCCCTAATTTTTCATGGAGATTGTATCACAGATCAACTTCTCCCTCTGCCCAGTCCTATCTACTTACCCTATCTTTCACAAGTCAGGATCCTCTTTGGCAAAGGACCAAATAAGCTAGAGACATTAGGAATGACATCCATGCATATTTAGAGTCTCCATATTCTCCTTGATCTTGCAAGTTTGCAGAAGTGGATGAAACATCTCTATGAAAAGCTAGTATTCCCCTCTTGCTTAAAGATGATTCAGATATTACTCAAGACAACACATGCTCCTACTACCCTTTTTGGCTAGAAAATCTATAATTAGAGTTAAATCATAACATAACTCAGCTAGAGATATGATGGGAGGGTGCATTGCAAGTACCATGGCATAAAATCTGGGGAGACTTTATGACGTTAGTGGTATCAGTGATGAGAAAAGATGCCATTTAGAGATTATGGCAAGTACCAATGAGAAAATCACAACACAGATTGCTGGTAGTCTGGAGCAAGAGCGTTCCATCAGAATCATATGCCTTTTAAACAACAACTGTTGGCATACTACTGGACCTGCTATAGGTGGAGGAACTGACCATGGAGCACCAAGTGATAATTAAGCCACACCTATCTGTCATGAGCTGGTTTCTGTCAAACTCACTAAGCTCTGAGATCAGAATATTCTGCAACAATTTATTGAGAGTTCTAAGTGGTACATCTAGAACTAAACTCAAGCAGGATCAGAGAGTCCATGCAAGCTGTATAAGCAAATTACCAAACCACCCATGTCACCCACCAGCACCTCTCCCCCAGCTCACACCCATCACCAAAAAGAGGATCCTTATACTCAGCAAAGGGTGGAAGACAAATCACATGACTCATTCATAAAAGGGTCAGTTCAGCATATGGGTAAAATCTGAAATTAGATAGTAGCGGCATTATAGCCCCACTCAAGGAGGGCATTGAAAGAATAGTGAGAGAAAATCCTTCCAATGTACAGATTCTCGGTCTGCGGTGGGGTTGGAGGCAGAATGTACTCAGATGTTTTGTGTCAAAAAATAAAATTAACTCAAGTTCAGAACATATGTGAATTCAAGGACAGTAGCAAATGGCTTGGCTAAGTGATTAGGAGCCTGAAGGAAGAAAGATAGGAGAAGATACTGCATAAGAAGTTCTGTAGTAGAGGCATGTAGAATGGGTACTTGGAAGAGAGCATGAAGTATGACAGTTTTTTTGTTGCATGCTAATACTCACTAGAGAGCAGCCACCATGGAAGAAGCACTGAACAATGAAGAAGACAAAAACTTGTCTACTTGATATTAGTCTCTGTCATCAGCTACTCCAGTGCTGGCATTATGATTACATGAAATGGCCAAGCTATACATGGGTCCAATCTCTTAGAATCTAATTAACTTAACTGATCTTGCTATTTGTGTTAGCTGGTTTTGCTACTGCAAACACAAATATCCAATTGTCATCAGTAAAGGCCAATGCTGAGTTGCCAATAGAGCAGCCTGCTTCAAGAAGACCATCTTTGTCTTTTCTTATCGTCTTCTCTGCTTGCAGGACATCAACTAATACCATTGTCTAAAGATTTAGGGAATCCTAGCTACTGGATTCCACATGACAAAATGCCTAACCAGGGAACCTTGTTTACAGCAAAGGAGGTACTAAGGCAAGCCTCTGACCATGAGATAAACTAATCATTTAACATACAGCACCACTCAGGAACTGGTAGAATAGAAATCCCGCTTGGAGGCAATGCTTTATGAGAATGCAACACGATCCTCCATGCTGTGGTATGCTCATTGAATCAGTAACATATGTAACTGTGCCTCCCCTTCACAGTAGGAACAATACATGGGTCTAGGAACCAAGAACAAAAGAACAAGTAGGCTCACTTAAATCACTTCAAGTGACCCACCTAGGGATTTATTTTTCCTATTCCTTCTATTCTAGGCTTTGTAAGTTTAGAGGTCTTGGTTCCCAAAGGCAGGGCACTTCTGCCAGAGGACACAGCAAAGGTCACATTGAATTGTAAGCTGTGACTGCCAGCTGGGAACTTTAGATCAGCAGGCAAGAATATCAGGGATCATCTTGGCAGGGGCAATAGACCATGATGCTTAGGAAGAGGTGGGGTTGCTGCTACACAGTGAAGATGGAAAGAATATGTGTGACACTCAGGTGGTCTCCTTGGGTACCTCTGGTATTCCTTTGCCTAGTTGTGAAAATAAATGGACAACAGCAACAACTTTAGTCTGAGAAAGGTGTGGTGACTAGGGACTTAGAGTCCTCAGACTCCAGCGGAAATTGTAGTAGACAGTGAATGGAATATAGACTGGATAGTGAAAGAAATGGTGAGCATCAGTTGTCCCCCTACACCCAGACCAGCTGTGGTGATAGTACCTATTGCTTCCCACAAACTTGCTTTTAAATTTTCTCCATGAATAGATGTCTAAAACAATCTCTGGGAAGCTTCCAGAAATTTTATGAAGAAAATGATCTAAGTAGGCAAGAGATGGATTGTGGGGGATTACCACATTTGACCACATGTTGGTCAAATATCCCTTCAATGAAGAAATTGTTCCCCCAGAAGCTGGGAGTGTTGACAATAGTCAGTCTTTAGCTGTCAGCCCTTTAAGGGATTATCTCAGCTGCAAAGAGCCTCCTTGCCCAAGGAAATGCCTCTTCCCTGGGTAGACTGCATCCAAAATAAATAAATTAGAAATTATAAATATCAGATCATTAGTCCAATTTAGAACAATTCTGAGGGTTATCCTAGCTCCAGAACTTCTTATAGTAACAACTATGGCTGTCACTGAGTCTACATCACAACTTGACATTTCTCTACTGATGACTACTTCTTTCTTTCTTTCACAGGTATTGATTACAAGACCACTATTTAATAAACATCCTATATGCTAAACTCTGTTTTAGAGTTTGGTTCCTGGGGTACTCAACTTGTGCACCTGCCAAACAAAACAATGATTTGTTTAAGTATTCCAGTTAATGCAAATAGATCTGATTCATTTAGGAAGTAAGGGTTTACGTTAGAATCCCAATGTATTTCTTGAATTTGTTACAAGGTATGTAAGTAGCCAACAAATCACTGACAAATTATTCAACCATCTAAAAGATTCCTATTCATAACCAATATTCTCTTTAAAGTAAGAATTGGCTTTACATGTTTTTTGCTAAGTTTAAAATATGCTCAGAGTGGGTCTAAAGTAAATTTAGATGGTTATATTTTGTGTTATTTTTTAAATAACTTTTTACTCTACTCAACCTCAAAAAAGACAAAGCTTAAGAAGTTTTAATGATGCTAGAGGATCAAATATCATTTCCAGCTATTATAATTTTGTACCACTTAAATAATGCTTTAAAAGACTATTCAATTTGGTTTTAAAAAATTAAAACCTTACATTTATAAACCCCAAGAACTTAATAAATATGTTACTATTTTAGGTGTAACCAAAGCCAGGTAGTTCAAGGTACAGATACTGGACTTTGTTTCAGCCTTTGAAAACCAATAACCTAGAATAATTTCCAAAATTGTATTGTTAGATAAATCTGAAACAATGAGTTTTATCATTTTTTTCCTTTTTAAAGTGTTTATGGAAATAAAACATAAAGAAAAGAACACATAAAATTGTGGTTAATCAATTTTCACAAAGTAAATGCAATTTTAAAATCAAAACGAGCACCTCAGAAGCCCTCCTCATGCTTTCCAAGTTGCTACTTACCTCCCCAAAAACAATTACTATTCTGACATGTCATCAGGGAATTTTGCGTATTTAAAATATTGTATAAAAACAGCCTTATGGTATGTGCTGTTTTGTACCTGGCTTATTTTATTGAACATTATGCTTGTGAGTGTTATCCACATTGTTGAACTTATGTATCATTTTCATTACTTCATAATATTTTATATGAATATTTCACATATTTTCCTAACCCATCATTCTGATTTTAATTTTTTCCAGTTTTTAGCTATTATGAAGAAAGCTGTTATGAACATTCCTGAGCATGTCTTTTGTTCTAAAATGCACGCATTTTTCTTGGGTATATAGCTAAGAGTAAAGTCAGTAGCTCATAAGACATAGAAAGTTTGAACTTTATTAGATTCTGAATATTTTTGTTGAATACTTTTACAAAATAATTGTCCATATTTACATTTATACCAGAGTTCTAGTAGCTCCACATCTTTACCATTACTTAGCCTTTTGAGGTCTTTTCATTTAGCTGTGATTTCTGTGAAATGATAGTCCCCACAACTAAACCCACAAAGTGCTTATCATATGTACCATGCAGACAATACTTATCCCATAATGATCTGTTATTTAAACGTGTGCCAATTATGAAAGGGGAGGACCTGTTAAATAATAATTAACATTGACTAAGTATTTATTATTTGCATGCATTTCCCTAAGTAATGTAAAACGATAGGTAATAAAAGCAACAATGAACAAGAACAATAACATTTATTGAGCACTTACGTGTGCCAGATACTTTTCTAAACAGAAGGCATGTTTTAATTCATTTAATTTTTACAGTAATCTACTTTACAGAAAACAAAATAGAGGCACAGAGAAGTTCATCACTTACCCAAGTTTACAGAGCAAGGAACTGGCAGAGTCAAGGTTTGCACCCCAAAATCTAGGTCATCAGCCTGAGCTTCTATTATCTTCATTTGACATTCAATATGAAAACATATTCTACATTGTACATGTTTCATTGTACATTCTAAATTAATGTTTACATATTTTAGGTAATTTTCCCACATGGCCAGCAAATAGTAAAGCTAGGGTATGACTCAAAGCAGTCTGACTACAACTCCTGACCACTTGTTGCTCTCCCAACTCCCTTTGAGCTGTGGTGATCCCTATACTATTTATCACACATTCCAAGGCATAATAAGGGAGCAGTACATATTTATTGGATTAGTGAGTAATTTTTAAATGTACATGCATAACATGGCAGAAAATACTATAACAGGATAGGAATAAGGAAAAAGAAAAAAAAAGAGAAGGGAAGGAAAAAAAGCAATCTTTTATACTGAACCCACTATAATTTAGGTCAATAGGTTTCAAAGCTCCAATTGTGTCCAGAATTGGCTCCTTCCGGTGGGTTGTTGGTCTTGCTGACTTCAAGAATGAAGCAGTAGACCCTCGCAGTGAATGTTACAGTTCTTAAAGATAGTGTGTCCAGAGTTTGTTCCTTCAGATGTTCACATGTGTCTGGAGTGTCTTCCTTCTGGTGGGTTCGTGGTCATGCTGACTTCAGGAGTGAAGCTGCAGACCTTCGCAGTGAGTGTTGCAGCTCTTAAAGGTGGCGTGTCCAGAGTTGTTTGTTCCTCCTAGTGGGCTGGTGGTCTCGCTGGCTTCAAGAACGAAACCACAGACCCTGGAGGTGAGTGTTACAGCTTATAAAGGTAATGTGGACCCAAAGAGTGAGCAGCAGTAAGATTTATTATGAGGAGCAAAAGAGCAAAGCTTCTACAGCATGGAAGGGGACCCAAGTGGGTTGCCGCTGTTGGCTCTAGTGGCCAGTTTTTATTCCCTTATTTGGCCCTGTCCATGTCCTGCTGATTGGTCCATTTTACAGAGCACTGATTGGTCCATTTTGCAGAGTGCTGATTGGTCCATTTTGAGTGCTGATTGGTGCATTTACAATCCGTTAGCTAGACACAAAGCACTGATTGGTGCGTTTTTATGGAGTGCTGAATGGTGCATTTCCAATCCTTTAGCTAGACACAGAGTGCTGATTGGTGTGTTTTTACAGAGTGCTGATTGGTGCATTTGCAATCCTCTAGCTAGACAGAAAAGTTCTCCAAGTCCCCACTCAACCCAGGAAGTCCAGCTGGCTTCACCTCTCATAATCATTTGGTGGTTACTGTCTAGAGGTCTCACTTGAAGATTTGAAAGTTCCACTAAAGCTTAGGGGGAAAAGTCATTGATATATGAATAGTTTAGGGGTGCAGGGTACAAGGAATCATATTAGCACATATTCCATGTGGATGGCATATTCTTAAGGATGACATGCTAGGACTTTCACATATGCTACTTCAAAAAGTTTGCATAATTCCCTGAAAGAAAGGTTTAATTATTTCAGATAAGGAAAATAAATAAAGTCATTGAAGCCTTGGTCTCTTCTTATATACAACATAATGACTGAATAGGAAAGCAGTGGCAAACCAATTGGAAAATGCCTAATTACACTTTTAAAGGGGACAAGTGAATATGTGACTATCCTAGAGGTTCCAGAGGGTTATACTATCTAATAATAATGTCTCTCATCATCTATTTTTGTAGCTATTCCCCTTTCTGACCCTAACACATACTCTTGGTCTCAGGAAACTGAGTCCAATATCAGGTAGATGTATTTCAGCCTCCAGGAAAGCATGGAGGAGATCAAAATGAAAGTGTTGGCTACCTTTTCTCCCTCACAAAGGAAAGAACTTTTTTTTTTTCTGTTTCTTGTGAGATGCTCGTTCTATCGTCCAGGTTGGAGTGCAGTGGCACAATCTCGACTCCCTGAAACCTCCACCTCCTGAGTTCAAGGGATTCTCCTGACTCAGCCTCCTGAGTAGCTGAGATTACAGGTGTGTGCCACCACACCTGAATAATTTTTATATTTTTAGTAGTGATGGGATTTTGCCATATTGGACAGGCTGGTCTCGAACTCCTGGCCTCAAGCAATCCACCCGCCTTGGCTTCCCAAAGTGCTGAGAATACAGGCGTGAGCCACTGCAGCTGGCCACAAAGAACATTTTCTCGGAGATAAATCCTGTCATCTGGTTGGAGCTGTTCTGACAAAGAACCCCTGGTGTACAGTTTTATGATAAAATAGTAGTGTTTTCCAAGTTACTAGATACCCAGACTCAGATACTTTATAAACTTGCAAACATTTTCTGTATGTGCTCCATAGGATTTCAGATCTTAGAAGTATTACTTAGTGCCTATATAAAACACCTTCTATTTTTGGTTCAATAAATAGTCATGTATTTCAGGGTAATCATCTCCTTGCTGCCAGAAATACAAATCTTAGGGAAGTAGATTTTGTAAAAATGGAACACTTTTCTTCCCAGCACTATCCTTTAGTACTCAGTAATCCTGAGCACCAGGGGTATAACTGAGCAATTAACTTCTGACAATGGCATAAATTTAGGCTTGTTAAAACAAGGAGTATTAATATTCCCTCAGGTTATCACCCTGGCCTAATTTACTGAACCATAAAGTACAATAAGACACAGACCTGTAATTTTGTGGTTCACATAAAATGCCCAAGGAAAGAGACAGAGAGGGAAAAAAAAACCGAAAGAGAGAAAGAGAAAGAAACCCACAAACACAGTGTAAGAGCCTAATAAAGTCAACTGTATTAATCATACATTAAATAGCTAAGACTTTGCCTTTTATTTTACAACCAATAACTGCAACAATAGTTAATGATTGTGATAACTCATTATAGGCCAAGATGACATTATATTTATAATAGACTGGTCATTAAAATTCCAGAAACCTCACCTTTTGTCTATCTCTGGCTTTTCTTTTTCTTTCTTTCTTTCTTTTTTTTTTTTTTTTTTTTTTTTTTAAGAAAAATGACCTTCTCTAGGCTTCTCTGATAGAAAAGAAGTCCAAAAATGTTTAATTATATCATTGCAATTTAGTGTCCTTATCTCTGTTGGAGGTAGTGTTATGGATGAAAAACTGTGGTTCTCTTACATGAATCTTTAGAGATACCAGATAAACCTGACAAGTCCAGCAGAGTAACAGGAATGCATTAGGAAAAACATCAACTTTAGTGTTAGAGAGACTTGAGTTCAAAACTAAGTTTTGCCACTGACAAACTGTGAGACTGTAGCAAGTCTCTTCTGTGGACTTCGCTTTCCTCATCTGTAAAATAACAACAGAAATGCCTACATCTTAGGGTTCATATCTTTAACTCAGAGCATGACATATAGATAGTCATTCATGGTAATACATTTAAATGATAAAATAAGTATATTAGGTAATTACATAAAGTATACTAGATATATCATACTTTAAATATATTAAGTACCTGGCATGTAGCATGATCTGAATAAATGGTGGCTTCTATCTTTGTTATGTATCGATTACTCTAGTTTACTGTGTTGGATGGTCAGCAATGTTTTTGTGAAGCAAGGAATAAAAAGCAAACCTTTTTTAAAAAGTGAGATCACATACACACGCACACACAGAAAGAGGGAGAGAGAGAGAGAGAACAGATCAGAATCCATCATTTTGGATGTATACTGCTATAAGCTAACTATTTAATTCATGGTTTTACCCCATTTACTTTTTTCCTGTTTTTTTCCCCCACTGCAAGATCAGACTGTTAATACACTTAATGAGGCAAAGAAGCATAGCAGTATATCTGAGCAATTAAAGTCCCTTCATTTAGACAGTAATAAAACCCGCAATTGTCTCCTTTTGCCTGGAAGAACAACTTTATAGTTTATTGAATAAGTAAGATTTTGATCTAACTCTTCTCCTTAAACATCTCTGCACTTTCCTATCCTCACCTAACTCTCTAAAAGGATTCTTTAAATGGAAAGAATCACAAATCAATATTATCAGAATATATCCAGGTTGAGTACTTTCTCCAGGCAAAGTGTTATTGTAACAACCCCAACGAAACAGACTTCTCTCAGTGATGCTCAAGTTTCCATTCTTCATCAAAGGTTGCTTTTTTCTCCTTTCCTAAGTATAAAATAAACACAGTAGCATCCAAGGATAGCGATGTTTTGTCTCTATTCTACATGTTGTATTATTTCCTGGCAGTCAAGCAATCTCCCTTACCAGAGTCTTGTACTAGCAAATCCTTACCTTTACTAAATATATTCTGCTTGACAAATGTGACCATAAGAGTTTGAAGAACACGAATAGGGCTTTTAAAAAATTTTTGAACTTTACCATTGACTTGCCCTGGGCAAATATCTTTTGGAGACACATGTACAGTTCTACATTCTCTGACTTAAAGAGGATCTGAAAAAACTGCAAAGGAGGCTCTGAAGAGTGTCATAAATTGATTAAAAGTTTAGAGATAAAGTTAATGAAGCTTTAATTCTGCTTCCAATTAAATAGGCTGAAAGAGTGATTTTGCAGACTGAGTAAGGAATGTTTCAGAAAATGGTGACATATTTCTTGTGCTCTCTAAGCACATTATAAAAGGAAACAGGTTTAAATAGCAGAATAAAGGATTTGGTAAAAGTTGTTAAATGATGGCATGCATTTCTATAAGGATGGTATCTGAAGTTACTTTTAAGTGGACTAGGTTCTTATCTGTCTGGGGGATTTGAGTAGATGTGTGTAGCCTATTACCTTCTCATGTCACTTTTTAGTCCCCTGAATCCAGTATTAACCAGTGTGGAGAAGAATAAGAACAAGAAAAAGATGGGGAAAAAGAAAAGGGGAAGAAAAAAAAAAGAAAAGATGGAGGATCAGGAAAAAGAGGAGAAACAGAACCTAGGTTTCTCTACATAAAAAAAAAAAAAAAAATGCCTGCTGCTTCCTGTGACCAGATGAAAGAGATAGCACACCACATGCAGACACTGAACTCTCTCTCTGATCTACTTGCCAAAGTCATACTGTCATCAGCGAACAAGGCATCTTAGACATCCTAACTCACTCCATTTATAGTAAATGCTTCAGGTTTCTGAAAGAGGAAGCAACTTGACTCACTGTGATATAAAACACTATACACTAACAAGAAAATAAAACTCACCATCACTCCTTAGGTGATAAGAGCTTATGGCACTGAAAATTATATGAACATTAAAAAGAAACACACACGCAAAGAGCATATTTACATATTCATCTATTAATATCAATTCTGAACAGAGTATACGCCTTTAGAAGGCAGAAATGCCTGAAATTACCAATCAAATAGTAACATCATTGAAACTTCTCTCCCCTGCTAAAGATCAACAAACAATTCAATACCAGCTTCATAATGACCACATATTTTCAGCCACAGCAGGTTGCTGCCTAGTCCCTGAAGGAAAATGACAAATGAATGCTGTTTCATATTTTGCTTGAACAGTTTTTTCTTTCAGAGAACTATTTGCAATACGATAATGAGAAGAGCATAGCTGCAGAGAGTAGCATTTTGTAAGGATGACTACCTTTCTAGGGCACATCATCTGATACACACTTTGTTTATCCAGAGTGAACTTAGTGGTTAAAATGATTAATTGAACCCATTTTGTGTTACTCATACTAGCTCTTGCAAAGGAGGTGATTGCTATTTTTTTCTTAGTGACTCATAGAAAGACGCTAGCAGTTCACTGGCAATAAAAAAATGACATTTCTAAATTTAGCAGTTCATAAATCTTAAAAGATGCCAGCCACATCCAGCCCCCTTCTCCCATGCTCCTCCCCCAGTCCCTGCTCAAATGTGCAAAAGACTTAAATGTGCATGGAGACAAGACAGAGACTTCCTCGGGGCACATCTATCTCTTCCTCCTTCAGTACCTACCAACACCACTGTGCACTCAGATAGGAGCAATGTGTATATTTCCCAAATGATAGCTTTTATTATCCCATTACGATGCTAAATGTGTCTGGTAAAAATACATGCAGAATATGTGAATGTTTCCAGAGGAACCCAATTCAATGAATTATTTTCAAGGGGCACTGTGGAAACTGGCAAATTTCTTCCTGTCCTCCTGTGTTATCTATTCCGTGACAAGAAATAAGCAATAAATCACCAGCCTTAGGAAAGAAACAAATTTTGCCTCTATCATTTTCTGTGGTTTACATAAGGCACTTACCAAATGTATCATGCCCTCCTTATGTCTTTTTGCCATTGTCCTGAGACTTCAGGACTACAATTGACCTCCAGAAATTGCACTGACATATGACTCACACAGGTAGCCTGCAACAATGGATACAAGAGAATTAGACTTGAAGAACTAAAAATCTACATGGCTAAAAAGAGATTACTGAGCAAAGTGACACACAAGTATTGTTTTGTAAGATAGTTGGCTAATTTTAATCCCTTCCTCTCACAAGTTCCTCACTACAGAGATCTTCTCATCAGTGAACGAAGGAACCAATAGAATTGTTTTCCAGCTACTTAAAACGACTGTCTAAAAATGGTAACTTGGCAATAACTTTTTTGCTTCTATTCCATTTTTCTTCACATCTCCCATTAAAAATACACCCTGCTTCAGGTCAACAACAATGACAAAACTGTCATTTAAGAGTAAATGTATTCAGCAAGTATGAGATTATCATATCAAAAGCCCAAAATTAAAAAGGAAACTCTTTACAAAATACTAGCTTCTTAGTGGCAAAGCTGAGTAGTAGAAATATGCAAATTATGGGAAGCAGGAAGTCTTATTTAAAGTAGGGGATGAATGTTTTCTGACTGTAGAGAACTATAGACGTTTCCAAAAACCCTTCCCCACTCATATTTTCTTTCCTTCTCTATATCTAGTATCATGCTTCTACTATTTTTTCAACTTACTTACTTGTGACCCCTCCCCAAAATGCTTTTTGTTGATGCAACTTTTGGAATAAAGCCAGCAGGAGTAGCTATTTATGCCTAGTGTTCCATTATTGGAACACTAAGCATGTGGGAGTTATTTACATCCTACTGCTCAAGGTCATCGCCAAGGTCTGATTGCAAAAATTCAAAGAATTGCAACCTCAGGCATACATGGATTAACTTTCAGAGGTAATAATTATATTCATTTCACTGATACACAATTTTGACAAGATTTTATGAACAAATAAATAATTCTTTCTAAAGAGATCTAGCATTGTGGTGGGAAAAAAAATATGTTTGATACAAGTGACTAGGCTAAGCAAAACTTTCGTCTCTCTTTAATATACCATACACTTGCATTGATAGAATTTGTCCTAAAAATGGTTTCTCAATTAGTCTCTCTTTTTGTTTTGCCCACTGTGCTTACTATTTGTATTACACAAATAGAATGTTGTATATTTGGAAGCAATTGAGCTAAACAATTAATTCCTGACTTAGAGTATCTGTGATAAGACATTCCGAAGACCCAGGGCATGACACGTTATGCCTAGTAACTGACTCAGTTAAGTATCTCTCTGGAAAACATGTAAACTTCACTGAATCTATTGAACACGTTTGCCTATACATTAGTAAGACATCTGGAAAACTACATATGCAATAACATAAAGGCATCTTAGTCCAGTGTACCCACTGATTTAAGAAAATAAAGTAATCAGCTTTCCAACTGGGTTCAAGATAATGGTCACTCTTTGATTGGAAAGCAACGAGGTCAGATTCTATTTCTACAAAAACTCAGATGGTTTCTAGGCTGCCCACTGAAGATCTAGTCAGGATAAATAGTGCTTCCAAGTATGTTTAAAGATAGGATGCAGAGAAGGACATGTCCAAAACACATCTTTAAGATGATAATTTTGCTGAAGTTTGCTACTGAATTTATGATGATAACTAAAATTGGTACTACTTCTTTCTACTCCCATTTCCTTGGTCTTAAAACATGGGGGGAAAAAAGCAATATCTCTCAGAATTTTTCAGTGTTGGTCTTGCATCTCAAGATGTACACAGCTATGTTTTTCTAAAAAATGGATTTTAGCTATTACGAATCATTTATAATATACGAATGATGGCTTAGGTTACTTTACAATTGGTTCACCCACCCCTGATCTCAAAGTAATTTGCAAAATAATGGGTTGGATGCTCAGAGTGCGGTGATTGTGAAATTCTTGGGGGGCGGGGGTTGTTTGTTTTTGAAATTCTGGGTTGTTTGTTTGTTTGTTTGCTTGCTTGCTTGTTTCTGTTTATGGTGGTTCCTGCTGTGAAATAGTAATTTGGCTTTTCACTAACCAGTAACAAAAATCCTTCCTACTTCCCTCCCTTTCATGCTCCCTAAGGGGAAAAAATATTGGCTGGATGCTGAAGATATCCAGAATTGTTAGCAAAACAGTCATATGGTCTTTTTGTCAATATAGGACAATAAAGTGAGGTTAAATTTGTATTTAAGAGATCTGTGTGAAGATGGTAATCCATCAGCTATGTGTGTGTGAACTGTGGGGAGGAAGCACTGACTGACTCAGGTCTCAGGTGTTGATGAACAGCCAATGTCACAGGAAACAATGATATGACAAACTGGCCTACATTG